>NW_027273904.1:0-52380 GCF_046630095.1 Trachinotus anak
TGCATGTCCTGGTTTCATTTACCCAGATTCTGAGATAAAATAAATCTGGCCCAGACTTGGGACACATGCTTGTTTTCTTCTGGCCCAGCGTACGCCCGGTTCCACGGCCTGAATCTGGCCCACACACAGCATGATTGTCTGAGAAAACCTTCCAGCTGTCAGTCAATACCAGAGAATAAGCATATGGGCCAGACTTGGGCCGAAGATCCAGACACATGCTGAAGTTTCATTATGCTGTCTGAGATTCTTCCTTCACACAAACAACAGACATCAGTGGATTTGAATGTGTCCAACTCAAAGTGAAGTTTTTTTTTTCACCTTGAACGTTTGACAAAAACAAAAATGTCTTTCAGCCGTATCTCATGGGCTTCCTCAGTGGATAGCGTTTGCAACATTGTCATGGAGATGCCTCAGCTGTCATCACGTTAAGTGAGTATGGACAGAGCAAACTCTGTCTGCTGAGGAAGACTGTGAGATGAGGTTGAAAGCTCTGGAAAAAAATGTTTCCTTTGCTCTGTCACATTTTTGAAGACTTGTATTTAAAAGCTTTGTGCTGCCTTCAGGGTCAGGCCGAGGCCAGGGTCAAGACAAGCAGACGCCGCTGACCTCCTGGATGATCTTCTGCAGCTCCTTGTTCTCCCGCTCCAGCTGTCTGGACTTCTCCTCGTCGTTGTTGTTGGTGGACGAGCCGGTCTTCATGGTCTCCTGGGCGTCCGACTGCCACTCACCCCGTGTGATCAGACGCCGCATCTGTAGATCACACACAAGTTCTTACTACTCTACAGGAGTTCATCAGGGTCAGTTTTATCATTTAATATGGGGCAATCCACAGACATAAGATAAGATAAGATAAGATTTTATTAGTCCCACAGTGGGGAAATTCACAGTGTTACAGCAGCAAAGTGGCAGTGCAGAGAACAGGAAAGCTGCAAAAAACTGCAATAACAAACATTTAGAAAGATAATAACAATATAATAATGTACAAAATATATAGATACGGCTGTAAGCCGTCATCACCCCGAGGACGGCTTACAGCTTCTATCTGATTCAGAGTCTAAAAGGCTGTTAAAGCTTCATGGTGTCAGAATCACGCATCATTGTGTTTCCACTTTCCTCTCTGCAAAACACTGACCAATCAAACTGGTCTCCAGAGGAGTGGACCAATACACACAGACACACACTGTGGTGCTGACAGAGCAGAGCAGGCTGCTGATGACCTGAGCGGGGATCGATGCTGACGCAGCGCGGCCAATCTACAGGTCATTATGTGATATATTACAGCAGCCCAGATGACTTAGATCACTGATGAAAGGCAATTCATTACGTCTGACACTTAAACTGCTGCTGTAATCTGCAGGGAGGAGATGATGAGAGGGCGACGGCGCTCTGGTTTTACCTTGGGGACGAACAGAACCACCAGTGTGATGTAGACTGAGAAGACGATGGCCAGGGAGGCGAAGGCGAAGGAGGCGTCCTGCTGGGAGGACAGGATCATGGTGACCGGCGCTGTGATCATACACAACACCTGAGGGAGACAGTGGACAGAGAAAGAAACCACACACAGGTCCGGTGACCATGAGCTGCAAGTCAAAGAGGGACAGTGGGTTCAGCCAGAACCAGAACCTGTGGACAACTGAGCAGGTTCAGGTTCCTCAGAGTGAGCTGACCCGTCAGTACCTGGCTGATGTCTCCTTCTTCCAGTTAAAGATAGAAAAACTCTTGTTTTAGTACCAAATAACTGTGCGTTTATCCAGTGAATTTAAAGACATAAATTCAGGGTTGAAAATAAAAAGTGTTTGTGTTTAACCTCTTTTACAAGAAACCCACTAACATCAGGCTTCCACTCCCAGGACGTCTGTCAGAGCACACACACTGTAGACACAACTGAAACTGAACTGAATATCTTCCTCTGGACACACCGCAGCATTAATGGGCTGATGGAGAGAATAATCAGCAGACAGCCGAATAATCTGATGGTTTGGCTGCTCCCGTCTCCTTGTTACTTGTTATTTAAAGTGAAAGCTCCAGACAGAATCATCAGTCCAGCCGAACATTCCACTGACTTCAGCTGAATCATGCTGCCCTCTGCTGGGTCTTCTTGTAAGATCATCTGTTTCATTTTAGACCCTGAGCATAATTCTTCTTTATTTCTAGTTTTTGTTTATTTTACATTTACTCACTGTCGTGTTATTAACCCTACAAACTGAGATTTCTGCCTCCGCCCAATACAATGGAGGCTAATGAGGTTCAGTTTGTGGAGGACGCAGCCATGAAGAATAACACCTCGTCAGTTTGAACCTCGTCCAGTGAATGAACAGTCCCAGTGTAAAGTGTTGACAGAGAGGAACCATGACTACGGTGGCCCTGAGAGCTCAACACACACATTCAGAAAACACCCAGGAGGCAGCTGTTCACTGATTTGTGACTTCTGAAGTTAAAAGCACTGAACAACAGGTGAACGTGACTGTGTTATGATCCATCCGTGCAAGTGTGTCATCACTTTTTAAAAAAATGATCTATTCTAACATTGACAGAGAGAGAGAGAGAGAGAGAGAGAGAGAGAGAGAGAGAGAGAGAGAGAGAGAGAGAGAGCGAGAGGATGACCTGCACCAAAGAGACTCAGACCTGTTGCCGCTGCTGTCAGGACTGATCCTTGATGGTCCAACTGATGAAGATGTTTTCTGAATGTGCTTGTGTTTTGTCTGTTTGCACAGTGTGTTGAGCTCTCAGGGCCACCGTACCTGACACTGATCGTGAACTAAAGGTCCTCCAGCTACTGACAGAAACACACAACTCAACATTCTCAGCAACACTCAGCACACGTTCTTCGTTCTCCGTCCACCTGCACTTTGATTTACTGAATGAGACTGTTTACCTGACGACTTGTTTCATGTCATTTGAACTCTGGTTCGTAACACAGGTTTCATTTGTGTCTTGATTAGAATCAGAGGAACAGAACAGGATAGAGAGGCGGCAGGAACAAGAGGAGGAGATGATGCAGGGAGGAGACGGATCAGACGGATCAGACAGGGGAGGGGTGAGCGACACAGAGATGGAGCGTCAGATGAAACAGGAGAGAGGTGGAGGTGAAGCTGGAAATCGATGTTTATTGATCAACAGCCAGTCATCTCTGAGCAGAAGCTGAAAAATCTCATCCAGAGCGGCGATAGAAGCAGCAGCCGCCCTCTCTCAGCTGTGTCATTACTTACACACAGCCATGCACAAACACAATCCTGCCTCCGCTCACACACAACTCGTCTAATTCATTTCAGCCACACCACTGGAACAAATGGCATTTCTGTGCAGCGGGGTCTCCTGAGGGAGACTGAACCTCTGTCACTCAGCCAGAGAGTGACTGTTTCCACACCAGTGTTCATTTCATGAAGGACAACTGTGATGAAAAAAAAAATTCACCCTGAAAACCAAAGAAAGAGGAACCTTAGGAAATGAGAGCTCTGATTAAATGTATTACATTTTTCATCAGTGAATAAAATTGAAACAATAATAATCTCCTGATCAGTGAAACAGTTATCTGCAGTGTTCAGAAGATGAATATATAATATATATTGTAATTTGCCTCTATGGGCTTGTTTTCACAGACAAAACAAACAATAATAGGGCAATGATATCCAGACCACACCATATAATTGTTTCTATCTCAGTCTGACTGTGCGCTAAAACATAACATCCATGGAGAATCAGAGTGGACAGCTGGTTAACAACAACCCTCTGCGACTCAGACTGATCCAGAGGCTGACGGACAGCTGGACAACCTGAAAACAAACTGCCTCTGGCTCTGGCTGGTGCTGGCGTGGAGGCATAAAGAAAGTGTTCTGAGAAAGCTTTATCTGGCCTTCGTATTTTTACAGGGGGCCACCAACATTTTTGAGATTTTGCAGTGGCCAGAGTTGTAAAAGGATGACAACCACCGGTACAGAGAAACCTTTTTTTTTATCTCTATCCCATCACATGATTTCACTCTATCGGGACGGGTCCACGTCAGTCAGGACAAGTCTAAGTCAGGTTTCAAGTCCAGGTGAAGTTCAGAGTCAGTCATAAATGAGAACAGACCTGGTGATGACTATTCTTAGACACGTGACCTGGTGAAAAGTTGAGACTCGAATGTTTTTGCTTTCAAATTTCAGCTAAGTCGAGACTCACAGCAGCAGGTTTCTGTGAATTCAGTTTCAGACGTCCAGCCCATATCTATCTGTGATTTCCCTCTGATTGTATTGAACCATGCAGATGTTTGTGGTTTCTTCTGTTTCCTGATGTCAACTCCAATACAGTTTTTACTGAAACTACATTCTCTAGTCCCTGAAATTAATCATGGACCATTTCCTGTTCGAGAATGAGCAAACAGCCAGATCTTTTTTATCCAGAACATGTAGCAGATCCCAGAAATATATCCTGGAGCGAACCAACACATGCAGACAGCAGCTCTGGGATCAAACTAATTTGTTTTAAAGAGGGAGGGTAATCTGACAGACCAAAGCAGGAAGAAGAGACAAAACACAGGCATTTTTTCCCCTGTAAAAATTTGCATTTCACCCACTCACTTTAGGCTTAAATTGGGTTCAGTGCATAATGGATAATCCTCTGAGATGAATTAAAATACGACAACGGGAATAAAAATGACAAAATCAGCTGTCCTGGAGATGGTGTTGATTAAAAAGCCACTTTGAGTCTGTGTGTGCGTGTGTGTGTGTGTGTGCGTGTGCATGACTGGCATTTGAAACCAGCAGCGCAGATGCCTCACTCTCTCTTTTAAATTGTCATGCAGAGCAGAAAACTTTACAATTTGTCGAGTGAAATGTCAGTGAAGGAGCGTCTTGTTCTTGAACGCACATTAAAGAGCTGAGCTTCATCTGACTGTGAGACAGGGCCGACGGGTTCGGCCAATTACAGACACACGGAGCAGCGCTGCCTTTAAAGAACACCTGAGGGGAGGATGTCAGAGTTATTCACACCGGGCAGATAAATACCCTCCAGAAACCTGGTCTCAGTTAGACCTCCTCTGCCTGTGCTTTGAGGAATTCGAGAAATAGTGCTTCGAAGCCCAACTGATCAATCAGACAGCTGATATCATGAGCCGGTATTAACTTATCACAGATATACTGTGTTGCTCTTTACACTGGACAAGAAATAACAGGAAACATCAGCACTGTAGTGACAGTAACTATGGGTCATAATAAACTGCTGAGAGAGGACCTGTGGGCTCGTTGTTTACAGGAGGTCGGTCTCTTATGAAACATACTGCTGAACTTCCACTCTGTGCCTTCCACTCGTGCGTCCTGGTAGATGCACCAGAGTGACACATTAGTGACACATTTAAACAATCCAGACCAGTGATGTTTAAGCTAATTCTGATTCAATGTTTGAAAAATCCTAAAACTAAACTACGTGATGCTACATGATGTTCTGTGATGCTACGTGATGCTATGTGATGTTCAGTGATGCTACATGATACTGCGTGATGCTACGTGATGTGTCTGATACTACGTGATGCTACGTGATGCTACATGATGTGTCTGATGCTACATGATACTACGTGATGCTACGTGATGCTCTGTGATGCTACGTGATGCTCTGCGATGCTATGTGATGCTAGTACTGCTAGTGATGCTTTGTGATGCTTTGTGATGTGGTCAGTTTGTGCACTAAAATGATGCAATTTTAATGTGAGCTATTTGAAATTGCAGAAGTGGTAGAAGAAGAAGAATGTGTGTGTATATGGATCAAAGATGTGGAACATGTGTCTGTGAGGAGTTCTGACATGTGACTTTATTCCTGATGATGAGGCCACATCATCATCATCACCATAGCCCTGTCACTTCAGGTCTCTGTGGTTTCTGGCCATGCTGCAGAGCCTCATGCACAATGTGAGAATGTGGTGGCGTTGTCATTAAGGACACACACATGCTGTGCTGCAGAGCCCACCGGCCGGCTCTGCCCTCATTTAAGCCCACAAATTGGGCTGGAGGTGAGCGGCGGTGCTCTGCCTCAGCAGAGCGTGAAACAAAGGAGGAGAGGTCACAGAAGAAGTCGCCGCGCCTGCTGAGAGAGGCCGAGCTGCTGAAGGATTGGAAGTGAAAGACCAAGTCTGCAGACTAACGCGGAGCCCGCAGAGAGGCACGGTCCTGACAAACACATTACATCTGGCTGCAGCTACAAACACACACTGATCAGCCTTTTCATACGGAGCCTATATATAGACGGGCTGGCTGTCACAGAGTCACAGTCCACAGGAACATTTGGTTTTCACATTTATTTCCCAAATTACCCTGCAATGGTGCATTCACTGTCTGGTGGCAGTAGTTTGTACCATGGTGGTGAATGAATGCTGCTGTGCAAGTCATCTTGCAGCAAGTCTAGGTATAAATACATGTTGATGGTGCAGAGGTCTCTCTGCATCTCCCACAGCAGCAAACCTTCATCCCCACAATGATGTCAAACTTATATTCAGTGTTTTATGAGTGGATGCAGTGCAGCTTATATTACAGGAGAATCATGAGTGCCCTGCAGTGGTCTTTTAAAGGACCAGTCCACCATGTACACAGACAGCCTGATGAAGTTTTCTAGGTATAAAGACAAGATGATTTTGGTTGCATCACATGGGCATGATTCTACGTAATAATTCCATCTTAAAAAATGTGAAATGGGAAAATTAGTTTGGGTTAAAACCAGGTTTAAAGGTCCCGTTCTGAGGCTCAGATCCTCTCTTCTGATTGGCTGCCTGACCTGTTGTTAGTAGAGCTCCAGAGAGAAGCCTGAGAGAGGTGATATAAAACTACACTGTGATAGTTTTTGGTTCTTAAAACCACAAATATGTCTTGTGATGGAGATCAACACGTCAGATAAAACACTGGAGAAGTTAAAATATGGACCTTTAATGTGCAGAGGATTATGGGACATGTCTGATCCAGTGTTTCTTTAGCTTGACCCATACTAGTTGGTAAAGATCAGGATATCTCAGCCTCTGGATCAAGGTCTTCCAGCAGCATTGTCTAATATCTAAGACTTGATGATGTCACAGTGACATCACACCAGCAACATCACATAGAACTGGCACCTTTCACTATGGTTTCAGTGTCTAGGTTCAACCTGAAAATGACACAGACATGATATCGTGAACATATTTTTTAACCATTTCCACGGTGGCCCAGAGAACTCAACACACTGTAACTTAAGAAAAGAGAGACAGTTTCTGTTGAAAATAAATCAGAAATGAATTTATAATGAAGAGAAATCTTAATGGTCGTTATCTAGGGCAAACTACATCGACAGACAGAGCTGGCAGCAGCAGCAGCGACTGCCACGGCCACGCAGGGCAGGAGGAGTGGTCCCGGAGAGTCGCTATCTCCTTACCAATCATTAAATAAATGTATTGATATTATCATTGGTGTTTTATATGGCACACCTGTGTTGTTTTTAGAGGGCTGGTCATTCTGTGACCTCTCCTTCAGCTGCGGCCATATTTTTCTCTTCGACATGACACACACACACACACACACACACACACACACACACGCTAAGTTTACTCACAGCAACATTGTAGATGGCCATGCCCACAGCACGGTGGTCATTGATCTTCTCTGTGGAGATGGACTTGGTCTCGTAGGCCAGGAAGATGCCGAGCAGCAGCAGCAGACCTTTATAACCGTACACCACGCCTGCAGGGGGGCAAGATGGCAGCTGTGAGGACTCCCTGTGAAGTTCTCACAGTAGCAGTGATTTTACATTTTTCAAATGCTGCTGTTTGTTACTCTGTTACTCTTGTTTTTAAGTTAATTTTTTGGCCATTTTCTTCCTCTCTTAGATGTAGAGACAGACAGGAAATGGTCCGGCTGGGAGTCCAAACAGAGAATCACTGCTCAGGGCATTTGAGCCCATGTGGTACGAGCTCCACCCATTCGGCTGGCAGGACGCCCTGTTACTCTAACCCTCTAACTTTTAGCCAGATGTTTGTGTCACTTCTTGTCATCATGCTGTGAAAGTTAGAGGTATGTGATAGAGAACAATTTGTCTCCTTTACTTGTTGTTTCCATCATCTTGTTATGAGCCTGCATTTCCAGAGGCTTAACCAATAGGCTATTATTTATGCTATTAGCTTGTCATATTGCATAATAACTTATGTTAATAGCAAGATTAGTTATATCAGTTGAAAATAAGGCAGAATGCAGTTTGGTTTGATAGAACAGGCAGAAAGGCAGGGCCTGTAATGACACTGTGGTTCACCTGAGCTGAAGCCTGTGCAGCTACTTAAAGTTCACTTAGAAAGTCCTTTTAAAGTCACTGCACAACCACTGCTGTGGTGTTACACAGGAAGTCAGGTGCAGAGGAACAGGCGGGGGTCCACTCACCCAGCCAGGTGTTCATCTTCTCTGAGCTGCAGTGCTCCAGTAAAGGCTGAATCAAAACGTCCAGGTCTCCTTTCGGGGCTTCTCTGGTGAATTTCTGCACACAGGTGAAAAACAGTGAAGCAGTGCAACTTCAACACCAAACAAGTCATTTTAAAGGTCCCATATTTTAAGTTCTCCTGTGTTTTATCTGAAGTGTTGATTTCCATCAGAAGATATATTTGTGGTTTTAAGAACCAAAAGTCTCAGTGTAGTTTTACATCTCCTCTCTGAGGCTTCTCTCTGGAGCTCTAGTAACAACAGGTCAGCGCCTCTCTTCTGACATTTATTTAAAAAAGGGAAATATTTGCAAGATGACTTAAACTTAAAAATGAATTTTCACACTGGATTTGTAACTTGGAATTGAATTTCCAATTCAAATGTTTAGGTTGCCATTTTTTTATTGTCTCATACATCATGTGCAGAGAAATGTAAATTTCCCTTTGATTTCATTTTCATATTGACAGCCTTAAGCTTCTGTAACATCGTCTTCTTCACTTGTTTTATTGTTTTGTCAGTTTCTTCCCAGTTCATCTAATGTTATACCAGGTGACATGTTTAATGACATAAGGAGCATTCTCTAGGGGGGAGTTAACAATGAATGGATGATCATACCTCCACTGTGATGTGCAGAGGATCCACAATCTGCCAGATCATGAGAGACAGGATGTCGATGCCGAGCAGAACGCCGACGGTGGCGTAAAGTTTCCATGGTTCCAGGTGCTGCTGGGAAACAGGAGGGGTGGTGGTCACTACAGCGGCACGGCGAGGGATCAGGAAAAAGGCACAAATACTCTCTTTCTGATTTTGTGAGGGTGGGATTTATGAAGCCATAAATAGACTGGACTAAGCTGAACGAGAAAACAATGATCCATCACTAAGTGAGGCCAAGCCGATCTGGCCTCAGAGCACCGGGCCATGACAGGAGGAGAGACAAACAGGCCATCCTGATGAGAGCGCACCGGGAGCAGCGCTCTTCCTTCATGTATTCAGCCTCAGAAACACACACAGTTTGTGGGAACAGTTCCAACACGGTAAAGTGCTTATTGATTTTGTTGCATTATTTCACTGGATCAAAGCTTTCGGGCTGGAAACAGATACAAAGGGGGCAGTGGGATCTGATCTGTCTCTGCTACCAAACCATGATCTGCACTGTTCATCCACACACTGACAGCCTCAGCAGCATCCTCACCCTGCAGCCTCTACCTCGCTCCTCCGACAGCCAGTGTCGCTTGGCAACAGTTGAGCATCCACTTCTCATGGACTTTAAATAGGCTCCGTCCTTATTCCCACAGAATCGTATCTGTTCTCTAAGCAACAGCCAGGACCTGCACAGTGGAGCTGACCACGAATTCATGCTAATGTTTAGAGCCAGTCCAAGAAGCTTACAGTTAGAAGAAGAAGGAGAAGATTTCCCCTCCTGAACTTGACCCCCTTACCCCAGGCCCTGCACGGGAAAGTCTCAGATTGTTCTTCACCTGAGGAAGGTGAGTTCACCTGACGTACATTTGCAAATCAACCCTTTTGGTCCTCACCCCTGAGGCCCTCGTTCTCATAAGAATAAGCAAACCATTAATCTCACCTGTGGTCTGAGTTGCCTGTCAGCTTCTGACTCCTTCTCCCTCACCCTGACCCCCCAGCCCTAATGAGGCTTTCAGACAGAACGTGATTTGTGCTGCCCTCAGGTCAGCTCACTGTCCTGGGGAGTCGTGGAGACAGAGCAGACATAGGTGGAGTTTTCCAAGCTTGTACAGGACACGTCACCAACAAGCAGGAAGCTCCCGCTGTGGTTAGAGTCTATCATTCCATTAACACAGATATTTCTTTCATGTGCTCAGGGGGAAGCGTTAGCATTAGCCCCGCTAACAAGAGGAAGAAGGTGAGCAGCAAGAAGAGGCTGTAGTGACCTCAGGCACAGAGAGCAGCTTGTGAAGCTGTTTCCACAGCAACAGCTTCAGGTCGACTCTCCGTGCCTGGGTGGATGCCTCGTCTGCACGAGCGTTTTGTCACTGCGCCAAATTGAACTTTGACTGCTCTGTGAGGCCATAATGTGTTTCAGGTGCAGTGGAGCCGTCGCCGTGTTCTGTCTGAAAGGCCCATAAAGCTGAGTCAGCAGAGTCAGCTTCAGATTCCTGTTACTTTTACCTTCCTCTTCTCCTTCTTCTCGTCCTTCTTGGTGAAGACGGTGTGGACCCACCAGATCTTGGTGAACATGCTGCCGTACGCGAGGCTGAAACCCAGACCCAGCAGCCACAGGCGAAACTAGCAGGGAAGAAAAGAGATGGAAGATTTGGTAATTAAACTGACTAACATATCAAAGAGATTAATCACAGCAGCTCCCGAGTCATTAACCATCAGCCTCGTTTAATAGCCTTTCAAAAATGACCTTCAACTTCCTCCTCTGAGGCATCGCACAGCTGATGACACCAGGACAGGTACGAGCTAAACGAAAGCACGGAGAGGGTTGAAAGACGGAGGATCTGGTGTGACTCTGAGGGAGTGGAGCCAGCAATACACAGCAACTTGTTTGCAAAGTAAATTTCCAACAACAACTGATGTGTTAGTGCAAACCACTAATCCACTAAAATCCTTCATCTGGTTCAAATATAGAGCTGAAAACCACAGAGGTGGAGAAAGAGGATCTGAAACATGAGACTTCAAACTGGATCAAAGTCAGTTTGAGTTTCTGTCAAACAAACACAAGGTCTGACACATGTGGAGAGCGGATATGACGTCACTGACAGACGACCAATGAAATGGAGCGTTACCATGATTAAAATCAGTGGAAACATTTGTGATGATGTAAGAACATAACTCAACAACATGTAGAACTGACGTCTGGTTGATTTTAGACATTTAATGAGGAGACGTTCCAGATGATAACTTTACACTGAACAGTGATTGGTGGTTTAAGGTGCTGTGCCAACAACAGCTGCAATAACACAACTTGAAAAACAGAGCATCAGACTTTACTCGTTCCTCCGCTGATTAAAGAAGCTTTACATCTACTCTGAACCTCTTTTCTCTCACTTCACAAACCAGCAGCCTCCTCCGTTTACAGTGTGTATCAGCTGCCATGGAGACGGTGGTTGTGCCATGTCAGTTTGCTGACAGACTGTCAACACCTCTAAACAGTATATTTAGAGGTGAGGTCAGTTTAAGATTTGTCCGACCATCTAGAGTCGGATCACTCCAGTTTCCACAGCTGTGCTCCCCCAGCTCCTCCGGTCAGTGAGTCCCAAAACCTGAAAAGTTGACCTAGTTGCATGTCATCACTTCCTGTCCCCTGCTCCTGGGGCTGAAATCAGGTCTGTGTTTAACAGCAGCTCAGACATTTTCAGGTTTGATTCTCTGACATCAAATCTTTCAGTAAATCCCTCAGTCCTGATTTCTTGAAGCTTCTCCGTCTGTTAAAAAAGTGTCTAAATGAGACGACAGAGGTTGTTGGGGATGTTAAACGTCATCAGTCCAACATGAAAACCGATCTCCTCACCAGTCCACCTTTACAGCCTCGCTGTGTTTCTACAAACTGTCACTAACTCTGTCAGAGGAAAGGCTTTTGTAGAAGAGCTCAGAGCTGAATCAAACTACAGGCTGAAGGTTAGTGGTGGTGACGGTGAAGTCATGTGACCGTGGTGTCGTTGGTTTATAGCCTAACATGAGCTTTTTACTGCTGCTGATTGTATTTAGGCTTCAAACATCATAAAGTGGAGTCATTAGTGAAGATTATCCTGCTGAACAAAACCTGTCAGCATCAGAAACTGTTGCTGATTTTCTCTACTCATCCAAAACACAACGGAGAAATCCTATTGGCTGTTAGTGGAGGGAGCCAGGTGATGACTTCAGGGTTGGTCACGTCCCTGCAGCTCTGTATGGACGTGTTTCCTGTCCACAGATCAGCAGAGTGCCGGGTCCCTCACTGAGTTTAAACTCTGAACAATGTGAAGACCAGATGAGGATGAGATAGAAGCTCTCTCCTTAATGTTACCATCTTCTCATCAGGTTTCACAAGCTCATGCCAGGAATCAAACAGTCTCCATAGAAACAGTAGAATTGTACTGCTGTATATTTCCTAACTTTTTCCTGAACTAAGGAAACCTTTTAAGAGATTCTGTGCAACACCCTTAAGTAAAAACCTTAAGTGTTATACTTAAGTAGAAAACTTAAGGTGTTTAAGGTGTGAGACTGAACCAGTGTGTCTGGACTGGACCTACCTGGCAGACCACAGGGAACTGCCTCCTGTGGACGTGGAGGCCGTCGATGCCCAGAGGGAAGACAGCAGCCAGAGCCATCATGCAGCCCACTGCGGTCATGTTGTTCAGGTAGGGCTGAGAGTTCTGGATGTACCTGGAGCAGAGGCACAAGGTGACATGTCGTGTGCTTTCACGCTTTAACTGACACTTCAACTGCTTTCAGCTGTCACACGACAGCTCAGTTTATTCTTCAACCAAAACGGGTCAAACTTTCAGGACTCACACTTGAACTGCTCACAGTGAACACCTCAATCACTGACACTTCATCTGCTCTCATCCCGAACACTTCAACTGATATGAACAAAAAAAGCTTTAAAGAATTCAGGGTCACAATGAAAAAAAGGTACTGTGTTACAATAGACACACACATGCACACACACACCCCTCACTGTCATCTTCCTGCCGTCACATTCAGTCTGTCAGGAGTCCAGACCACAGTCAGTCTGGATTCAGCTGTCTGATAGTCCACTGATCACAATAGCATCCATATCCATATAGTGATTGAGCCATTGATCATATAAGAATACTGATTAGTACAGATGAGCTTCTGTACCTGACGTTGCTGTTGTAGATGTTGAAGGTGAGGCAGATGATTCCCAGCAGGATTCCCAACCCAGCAAAGACAGACACGGACACAAAGAGCTTCTGGGACAGGTATCGAAACTCCTCGATAACCACCGTTTGGTCTGCAGGGGGCCCCGGGCCTAGAAAGCAGAGGGTGATGAAGCTGAGCAGGATCTGACGAAACCACGTGAACTTGCACAGGAGGACAAATCATTCCACGGTGAAAAACATTTATAGAGCAGAAGTTAAGACAGGAAGGGAGGACTTGGTAACTTTAGTCCTGTCTTATCTCAGGTTGTCAACTTTTATGTCTGTTACCTTGCAACCGACACTACTTTTCTCATCTCACTGAGGTACTTCTGTCAACCTTTAGATTTCTCTTTGGGACGTACAGAGATGACCTCTTCACTCTGAAAATCTCCATCAGCAAAAGGAGCACTTGTCTTTTACACCAGAGCACGGAGAGCTCTATGTCCCTGGGTCGGCCTCTCCACAGTGGGTTGGTAGCTGCTCAGCTAACAGCAGGATCATGACTCTGCTACATATCGACGTGACTTAAATATAACCATAATGCAACTGGTGCAACGGTTATTGTACATGTTGCAGACAGAGACACACTGTTAGGAGAGGAACACAGGCAAAGAGGGGCCTCAGTGTGTCTCTTTGCCTGTGGCCCCCAGAGTCTAGGTTCCCCCCTGATTGCGGTGAGCAGAGTACGCCGCTAAATCTCAGGCTTCTCTTCATCTCTAATGGAAACGATCTCGTCTGATACTGAGCACATATACGTAACAAAAACAAGCCACCCTCAGCACATGCTGATCAATTAATCAATTAGTCTGCACGTCGCAGTTTCATAAATATGAACCTGCCCAAAGCAATTAAGGCAAATAATAGCCGGCGTACGCAGGAGTAAATTATAGTGTATTACAGAGTGAATGCATGCTAAACACAAACAGAGCAGTCGCTGCTACAAGGCTGTTAAAGAGGGGCATATACAGTGGTATAGTTTGAGTAAATCCCATATTAAGAGGCAGACAGACATTAAAATCTAATGCTCTCTTACTTTTTTAATTTCATCAACTTAAAAGTAGATAAATTGAAACAGAAATTGTGGCATGTGCGAATGTTTATGCTCGTTTATTCTCAGAACTCCTTTCTAAGAATCCTACAGGGTCTGCACTGAGCTTTGACTTGACCCTCTGCAGAGCTGCACAAAGAAGTCTGCACAAAAACATACACATCAAGACACATACAGCTGAATTATATAAACTGCACTGGGGTTTTAGTCTTTTCATCCTTATTCATCATTACTTCATCTTCTGTTTAGAGGAAAACATGAAATCTGAGGATATTGAGAGCAGAGGTAGCCTTCACACATGGACGTCCATCACTCGCCCTCCGCTCTGATGCTAATGGTGTTCTGCACAACCAGCCGAGCTTGGGACAGACGTCAGCTGAAGCTCCGCAGTCCCTTGGCAGGTTGCATCCATGTAGCTGTGGTCTGTGGTGGTTAGTTTGTGGTGGTGGCAGGTCAGCAGGCAGCTGGAGGGAGTCAGATCTGAGAGCTCGACCAAAGGCTGTGGAACTGGGATCCTGAGCAGTCAGGGGCTGTCAGGACCACATGCTTCCTCATCTTACATAGCCAGACCTATCAGCGCAGCAGAACGGCTGCAGCCATTATCATTCTGCTCGATCACAGTCGTGTTGGTGCCGCTGAGCACAGCACGCAGCTACGGTGCAAAACAGTGTAAGGTAGGAATTTGATTTGGTGGAACGTGTGTAGGTGGTGAGCTCATCAAAATGTCTGAAAGATTTACAGCACCGGTCAGAAGACACGCTTCCCCACACTGCACGTACAAACTGAATGTCCGCTGTGTGACTGCACGGCCCGAATCGGTGTAGGCTGCAGCTGGAAGGTTTTGGTGTTTCCTGTAGTCCTTTAGATGTAACAGACAGATACCGGCCAGTGGCAGGTTTACACTCACAGTCTACATCCACTGACTCAGACTCAGCGGAGGTTCCCTCCGTCCTGTTTGTTGGACAACACGATTCAGTGTGTCTCCTGCCTCGCTGACAAACACACTGCATTAACCCACCGGTGACCTCTTAAATCTGATCTGCTCTTCATCTCACGCCACAAATATACAAGCAGACAAATGTAATGTTTCAACACCGTGTGTCACACACAGACACACCAGAGTCAGTGTGTTAGAGCAGCCAGGACACAGTCAGAGACATTCGCTGTGACTGAAATAACTTCGAGGTGACATTTCTCTGAGCTGCGTCCTGTGAATGAAGAGTGCCCCTGTGTGTGTGGTGTTGGGGGGTTGTGCTGCTGCAGGACTCAGACCTGTTGGTGTTGTCTTGTGGCTCACAGTGCTGCTGGGGCTGGAGACTACAGGTCTGAGAATGAAAGACAACCTGGGGGTGTGGAGTGTAGTGTCCCTCCAGGATACATTAGCTGCTACAGGAGTAACACCCCCAGATCTCTGAGCACCCTGACACCAGTCGGGTTGCACTGAAGACAGACTGTGAGACTGTGATCACCTCATCACTCTTCTGGGATCACATGATACAGTGAAGTGAAAATAAAGGGCAGACACACATTTTAACATCAAACTAAACAGAGAACTTATATAAATATGATGTCCTCATTATTTATTGTGAGTCACTGTGTGAAGTGTTTCCAGACTCTTTTAATATTTGTAGTCTCAGTTTGAGGCTGATGAAGACTCTGGTCCTGAAAGATGAAGGTCAGAGGACTTTACAGTTATTGAACTAAAGTTCACTGATCAGCTCCTGTCTGTGATCCACCGACAGTCAGTGAAGTTGTTTTTCTGTGTTGTTGTGCTTTTGTGTGTCTGACAACTCATGGCTCAGACAGTGTTGTTGTCTGCAGACTGATGGGTTAAAGGAGAGTCTTCATCCATTTATGGATAACTGTGGGAGTGGAAATGAGGCTCGTGCACGTGGGTCCGGTTTCGTGATGAGTGAGATTAATAAAACAGAATCATGTGAACGCAGCGCGACTTTATAATTCTGATGACAAGAATGTGTGTGAATGTTTGTGGGTTTCGTGCAAACACATAGTTTCATGAATCTGCAGTTTTATGGCTCCAGGTGTTGACGTGTTGGCAGAGGCGGGGGTGGAGAAAAAGAGGATGTCTCTACTGTCCACTCTGAGTCTGACTGTGCACAGTGCTAAATTATAGACTCCTGTGACATCAGCTGTGTTGTATGATAGACCATGGTGACAGACTGGTGTGAAGGCCAAAACGGTGTCACCATTATCGTACACACAGCTTTCCACGTTCTGCTGCTCGTAGCCCCCCCCCATGGGAAACAGCCTGAAATCCTCCCACGCACGGCGAACCTGTCCACTGAAACTGTGACTGGAGCAGCAGGTGGAGCGGAGACTCGTCCTGTTATATCCACACGTATCGGCAGGTAGCAGGCAGCTGTGGCTGATCTGTCACCACAGACACTCAGCTACTCTCCTAAACTGGAGCAGGAATTTAAGGAGATTTGGCCTCCATTAAATTTACATGTCATTGAGGACGGGGGCTCTGTGTGTGTGAGAACAGGAGTGTGTGCCTACTTAAGCTGAAGCTGGAGCAGTGACAGAGGAGCCTGAGGCGATGCAGCAAGAGATCTGTGAGCTTGGCGTGTTTGAATGAGATGTTAATAACAGCCATGTTGCCATGGAGTCTTAAGGTCAGAATAGTAACAGATGTGTTGCTGTGGAGGCTGCTGGCTCATGTGCAGCTGAGGATCGTACGTGTCACACTTCAGAGGACGACTTTGAGAGTCTTACATCAAACGCTCCCTGTTTGTTATTCACACAGCAGCTATTTCTGATTCACGTCATATTCAGGGTTCACAACACACACCACTGTGAGGAAGATGAAGAGAGGGTGGATAAAAATGATCCTTCACCATCACACTTCCTGTTATCATCACCTCATTACAGTCACTCTGTAGCATTAGTTTTATTGAGCTGTTAGTAAATGCTAACTATGGTATCGGCCCGAGTGTAAGACTATTGTTTTTCTGTAGATTACATCAGAAATAGTGACGTCATATTACATTTGAGGACGCACAGTTACATGAATTCATGCATTCATGGGGTGAGGACTGTCTGTCCCTGTGAACCAGAGACTTTCACATTAAAGTTCCTCTGTAAAAATCCTCTGCTATGATTCATATTTTGTTTAATGTGGTTTTTACTCATAAAAAGTGAAAAAAAAATAATAATTCAGAAACTGGGTCTGAAGCTCATCTACTCTTTCTTCCTCACTGAGGCCACATCCACATTATTACAGATGTATCAGAGAGGTTAGCATAGTTAGCATCTTTTAATTGTTTATGTTGTCTCTTAGCTTGTAACCAGCAGTGGCTGACACAGTGTTAGTGGTTGCGCCCATGCTAACTCTGGCTCTCGGTACCGACAAGGTCTAAGGTGTATTTAGCCAGTTAGCTGATCTTCATCAGAGGCTCTTTAAATGACAGGTGACTGTGTAAACAGTTCGTACTGGTCACTACCGTTTTTTCACATCCAGGACATTTTGACCTGTGTATATAATGGGGGAAAGGTCACTAAAGGAGGATTTGCATGTTTTGCTAATGTTAGCATTAACAGCTGTTTACTCACCAGTCTAGAAGAAATGTGAGTTCACCATCAAACCTCATTCCTTCACTCACCAACATCTGTCTCCAGAGGTGGAGACAAACACCAACGTTAAGTCACACTTTAGCTGCTCAACTAGCTGAATCAGCTAAGTCTCATCACTTTCCTATAGCGACTCACTGAAAGCCTCCAGTCTGCCCTGATGACATGGCTGCTCAGAGGACAGATTATAACCTCTTGTACTGTAAAGACAACGATGAAGCTGGCCACAAATAATGCTACTAAATTTCCTGGCAGTCTGGCCAGTAGTGAGTAAATATGTAGAAGTGTCTGCATCATAAGAGGACAGTCAAAACATCAAACTAAGAGTAGCAAAGTGTCACGAGTGTACATCTTTTCAGTGTGCTGAGGCCGATGTGCATTGTCCAAATGACTCATTTCCATCCATGCTGGTGGTCAGTCTATCCAGACTGGATAGGCTGGCATGGAATCAGGTACAGATACTGTATCCACGCTGCCCAAACAATGAACCGAATGACTGGGGACGCCCTGACTCTTCCTCCAGCGCCACCATGAGGCTGAGACTTTAGTGAAAATGTCTGGAGGTCTCAGACAATCACGTCCTCTCAGGGTGAACTGTAATCACTTCAGTGATGCTCTGACTTTTTCGTCATCAAGTCAAAATTTCTTTTATCCAACAAGCTGAACTAACATTGTGAAGCTCAGCATGTTCACGTTGTCATTGTGAGCTTGTTAGCATGCAGATGTTAGCCTTCGATTCAAAACACAGCTGTGCCCGAGCGACTGCAGACTCTTTTTCCTGTTTCCTTGAAAGACAACAACATCATTTCTGCAGCAGCTCAGGTAACAAAGGTGTGACCACTCTCCAGTCATGTAGATTTTTAAGGGTGATGTGATTTCACCTCTGTTTCCTTCTTTCTCAGCTCGTTTACAACTGTAACGTCTGTGGAAACGTACAGAGCCACAACCATAACTCATAGATTCAATACTGTGCATGTGAGTGGGTGTAAGTGTTTGCTGAAGGCATATACAAGGTATACGCATGTATGTGTGTGTGTGTGCGCGCGTGTGTGTGTGTGTAAGCGAGTGTCCTTTGGGAAAATGTGTTCTCCAACACTAATACCTCTCCCTGCCCTTGATGGTGGAATCGGGACAGTATGTTACCATGGCGACTGGCCCCATAATGGTTACCACGGCAATATGAGAGAGAGAGGCAGTGATGCAGCAATGGTTGTCAAGGAGACCAAAAGAATGAGGGAGCAGCAGGGATGAGATTGTGAATAAAGAGAGGGGGGAAAAAAGTGAGAGAGACGGAGAGAGGAGATGAGAAGTTAAAGAGGAAGAGTGAGGAAGAAGAAGAGGGGAAGTAGAGACTGTAGAGACAAGATAAGATGGAGGAACTAATATGTCTTGAACTGAACGCAGAGCTGTGACACAGCAGCATGTAGCAACCAATCCACAAACAAGTCCTGATCTCCTGGTGGAGGCCTCATTCTGTCAGGACACCAGCAGGAAGGACGCAGGGAGGACATCTGGCTGTCACACACATTCAACTACAGTATAACTCAGCTTGTCCACTGTCTGAAAGCATCTGCTGACTTCCAAACACCAGGCCAGATGGTCCCCGGCAGCCTCGCTGGAGGCAGCACAGCCGCAGGGTCGCACACCAAAACCACAGGAGGCTGCCGCGTCCTGCAGCCCTCCTTCAGGTGTTGTCATACCAGAGCCAGAGGCCACTGGGATGACCTTCTGTCTGTCAGTCTGGTTACACAGACTCCGTTCTGGCCCACAGCCAGCATCGTATCTGCGCTTCCATCTTCACAGTGACAGCAGACGAGAGGGACGTCTACCCACACTACCTATGTTAAGTTGAAATCACTGAGTTGATTTTCACACTGTACTCAAATCAGCAGAAAGTCCTGGCTATGTAGAGTGCAGGACACACTACATGATTTGTAAAATAACTAGCAGACAGCATGTATACTGCTCATGATCAGAAGAGTTAGTTAGTGTCCATGCTAGAATGTGAAATATCAGCGAGTGCAAGAATCTGTGCACTGATCTGATATCATGGAAATAAACTTTATATTGTTTCACAACAGGGTAAAACAGCAGTTTTTCTGGAAATCAGTTCTTCTTCACTGCTCTGAAACAGGAGTCTACACAGGAAGTTGTGCTCTGCGGCCACTGGCAACTACTGTTATAGAGCAGCAAAGAAGAATTCATTTGAGTTAGCCGTTAGCAAAACCAACAACATGTTACACTGGAGGTCCCAACAGTGAAGAGGCAACATGTTCAGTATGTAGGGTTTTATATAAATAATATGTTGACAATATATATTCAATTTATATATACACTATGTTTATTAAAACTAAGTTCAGATAAAAATGCATGTACATTTTAATTATGTTTTATTTTCTTCTCATTCATTTTAAACATGTCTCTTTTCATTCTGGGAGAGTGGTCAGACTCTTGGAACCTACTGTATATATTATCAACATATAATGAGCTTCAGGATGGATATACAGTATATTTTTGCAACACGTCTACAAAATAAGATACATACATGACATTGACATATATGTCAATTTATGAAATTGTTCCAATTTCTACTAGGTTTTATCTCTAATATTTTAATATGTTTTTTTAATATTTATATGTTGATATATCTTATACATAGATATATACAATTCAATATATATCATATATATCATCATATACGCAGGGTTGGTAGTGTACAGCAGTTAATTTTAAGTTTTTAATGCAATGGTATCAGATCTTTTCTCAGTATCAGCTGATAGTTCATGTATTATCTCTGTCCATCCTCAAATTAAAGCTCACATTCAGACAATGTCATGTGGCATCAGTGTAACAACAGCGTCCCGTAACACTCACTACTCTCTTCTTTTAACTGACAGACAGTCGAGCAAACAAGCAAACACCACCACATCGATTCCCATTTGACCATCCTCCCATCTTCCAGAGTGTTATCCAGAGTCAGATCTGCATCTCGTCAGTGCTCGGGGAGGCAGTGCCGATAAAGACGCACACCGAGCTCCCCTGTGTACTGATTAGGGAACACAATTTCATTCCTCACAGTCAAGTTCATGGGGCGCGGTCCCATTACGCCGACACCCTGATTGCTTTCTCCTGTTTTGTTTAGACTGTCAACCAGCATCTTCCGTTTACTGCGCTGCTGTCGTGGCTTTGAACCGGTTCTCTTGTTCAATTAGCAAATGGAATGAAACTGTTGCTGCAGCTCATCGGCCCGTTACAGAGCTTTACCGCGGCTCCGCTCACTGCTGCATCACTCACATGTCTGCTGAGCTGTGAGAAGTTAGCAGAGGCGTCGCTGCTCCCACATGCTAAATAAAACCAGACAGACTGATTGATGAACAAACTCGTATGAAGAGAGTGGGAGGGAGAGAGAGAAAGAGAGAGAGAGAGAGAGATAGAGGGCATTGAAGGAGGAAGGAGGGAGGAATTAGACGGAGAGAGGATCAGAGAAAACAGGAGATTAGAAGGTAGAAGGAGACAGTGATGAAGAGAAAAATAAAGAGGATGAGGAAGATGAATGTGCCTCACCTATCCACTTGTCATTCCCATACCAGGACAGATTGCCTTTAGTGCTGTCGTAGTATCCAATCTTCTTATAGCTCCCGCCTGAGAGAGAGAGGGAGACAGAGAGAGAGAGAGAGAGAGAGAGAGAGAGAGAGAGGGTCACTCTGGACTCTAATGAATGTTTGACGAGGTTGTGTGTCCGACCCTAACACCATCTGAAACGTGAACATAGTCAGGAAGATCAAAAGTGTCACGTAGGTGAAGTTGTCAGTGAACATCTGGTCAGACTGATGATCTACGTCAGTGCAGTGATGGGCGATCTGACCAATGACAATCTTTTTGAGTAGAGTCACAATCCACGATCTGCATCCTGTTTCTGCTCTGATTTTATTGTGAAATTCCCAAATTGAAGTTGATTTATTTATTAGTTAATTTGATTTGACACAACCATGAACATAAAGTACACAAATAAAAAGACAAATTCATTTTACTGCATACCGAGCTAGAAATGATCACAGATCTGTTGTTTGTCTGCTCACTGATACTCTTCACCCACAATGCATCTGTTTACGAATCATGTCACAACCAATCATGCTTTTAGCTTAGTTCAGTTTTTATTTGAACAGCGCTGGTATTTATTCATGAGGTGATATATGTAAGTGTCTGAAACTTCATTTGCTGCTAACCAGCTAGCCCCGGCTCATCCTGCTTCCTGTCGTCCTGCCTGTGCAGGTCTCTTGTCCAGCAGATGGACTACAACTCCACTGTCTTGGACTGCAGCTGGTGACGGTGGTTCTTGTTCTACATATGAGATATATAAGATATGTATGTAAAAGACCATCAGATCATCCAACCCTATATTAGTGGTTCTCAAACTTTTTCACATCAAGGAGCCTAAACTGACACAATTAGACCACAGACCCCGTCCCTGCCCAGAACAGTTAAACACTCTTTCAGTGTTAGTTATGGATGGAAATAAGGTGAAAATGAATCCTTCCCCTTTTCCCCAGGAACCCCCTTAAGGACTCCTGGGGGTCTCCGAAGCCCACTTTGAGAACCACTGACACACTTGTACAGATCAAAGTGTCTTTAGACATTTACCATTTCAGAACTTTGTGGTACTGACTCTTGAGACGGAACCAGACTGTTTCCACTTGCTTCCAGCTTTTATGCTAAGGTAGGCTAACTGACTCCAGCTCTGTTGTTAACTACTCAGGGTCCAGTTACAGGAGGGCGATATAAAGAAGTGTTTCCAACAGAAACCACTAATGAATAAACAGTAAACAAGAGTGTTTAAACATATCAAAGGATTAAATTAGACATTTATGAAGAACTTTAGAAGAGAAAATAAAAATATCCAGATGTATATCACGTGTCCTGATATAGATTAGAGAATATCAAGATAGTATTTATAGGTCAAGAGTCTGATTCTCTCTCTACCTGGATGGCTGTGTCTGTAATCGTTGCTACGCTGATGATGTGAACCTTTAAATCTGTCTGCTTCTCACAGTTGTATTAATGAGATCAGTGTCTGGATGTCTCATAGGCTCCGCCCACAATGACTCGTTTCAGTTTTAAACTCGTCTCTTCTTCTCTGTTCATCTCTTCCTCTATGTTTTACTTTTAAACTCATCTCTTCTTCTCCGTTTCCTCCACCATCCACTCTCCTCCAGAGTCTTCAGCCTCTAAAACAGAGACTCTCAGAAACGCTGCTGGACCCGTGTTAGTCTAAAACTCCAGGGTTGTGTTGTAGTCTGGACGGACAGAGACCTTTGGAAACGATGATGTAGACACCCACGGTGGCTCCAACTACTATGAATTAAAGTGTTGCTGACCTTGTTGTTTTTGCAGCAGCTGTTGTTCAGTTCAGTTCTGGATTTTAACTCTACAACTGTCTTTGCTGTTCCTCCTTCAGAGGATTTACTGGAACTAACCAACTGAGAGGAGACAACCTGCTTCCTGTTTACACCGGCTCGCACATGCTCAGTGCACACAAATGGTCATATGATCTGTGTTTTCAGGTGTGTTAGTGTGGATGGAGATAACTTCTGATATGGAGCTAAAAGCGCATCTAGATAAAGAGAAAACGTTTAAAAATGAAAATGTAGTGATGTGGATATGGCTGTTTCTCTCCTCCTCTGTGGCCCCGCCCACACCAGGCTGCTCACACCAGGCTGCTCACAGACCCTGGTGGGTCTTCAGGTGAACTCAGGGAGCCACGTTTACAAAATGAGTCAGGGGCAGAGAAGAAAGGTGGTAACAGACCTGCTGCATGTATACACAGACTGACAGTGACCAGGTTACTGCAGTGCATGTGAACACACAGACAGTTGTTCTCAGAGGCATCTTACTGATGCTTCCTGCCCTGGTTGATATGTTTTTTCTTTTAATAATCTGTGCTTGTCTTTCATTGAGGTATCTATCCATATACTTTTGTCACTGGATGTTTTCATTTACATTGTGTGAAGCTCTCTGTGACACTGGTCATTTTCACAGTTTACCAGCTTCCCTGGTGCAGAGACACAGACTCCAGTTGTGCCGACACTTATGAAGCTTTGGTTTACTTCAAATACAAATGTCACTTTGACATTCATGCCTTTTTTTTTCCTCTGAGAAATCGTGATGGACAGACGCCCTGGGTCCCTGTCCTTCCACTCCAGGAACCAGTATGCTCTATGAGATATTTCAGAAATGACGTGAGAGCCAGAGGGAGGGAAGCCTGTTTAAATGAAAATATACCCATGTGAGAAACTGTCCCGTCATCAGCTGTAGCACATTCCTGTGGTTTCCTGTAATAACACTTTATATCCCAATGCAGTAGCACAGGGAGGCACTGAGGGGGGCGGGGCATCAAACCACCACCCACTGGGCTGCACCGCTAATGATCAGGAAATCACGATGGCTGATTCCTGCAATCGACTAACAGGACTAACAGGCCCCTCCCTCTGCATAACACCAGCTCCACGCCGCTCTACTCGCCTCTTCTGGTTTTACATCAGGCAAAAGTTGTGGTCAGCCCCTCGAGCTTCTCGATCACATGTGTGAAGAACATGCAGCTCTATGTGTGGTGTACACAGGTCTCTGCAGACCAACATGAAAACCTCCCCTCACAGGTGGAGCAGGTGGAGGGAGCATCAGGATCTGGACCTGGACAGCCCCACATCATGGTTTATCAAGGTCTCTTCAGGATCATGTCAGGGTGTCTGTCCACCTGCTGAAGCTCAGGAGAAGCTGCTGATACAGCAGGACAGTGATCCTAAACATCAGAGTAAATCCACCTTCTGGAGTGGTCCAGTCAGAGCCCAGACCTGGCTCCAGTAGAGCTGCTGTGGACTGAGACCAGACATCCTGAGACTCTGTCTGAGAGGAAGAAGCTCTATAAGAAGACTGGTCCAGACCTCAGACCTGAACCAGGTGCAGGTCTGATTAGCAGCTACTGAAGAGCTGGTTTCAGGTTCAACAGTTAGTAGATCCAAGCTTCACTGACTGTTTAATGACTGAGTTCAACAAACACACAGAGATTATAACTGTGTGTGTGACGTCAGCTCAGAGACCCCGTGTTCGTCTACATCTGTGAGTGAGATGAAGATCAGATCAGATTTATGAGCAGCTGATACAGTAACCAGGTCCTTCAGAGGTTCACTGACTCCTTCTGACTTGTTTTGCTGATGAAGAGCTCACAAAGCTGCAGTCTGCTCAATATGCAAAGCATTGCTCAGAAGTACAGGGGTAATGAGGAGGTTTGATGCATGAAACCAGACTCTGACATGAACCAGTTTCCCGTCTCTGAAGAGACTTGGCTTCAGGTTCCCAGCCTCACATCAGTCCTTCTGACTGAAAAACAGCTGCAACTAACAACATTACTGCTGTTCCACTCAGGTGTCCCAGTCACAGCACCGTGGCGGGATGTGAAGAGGTGGTGTGGTTCTCCTGATGTCAGAAGGATTCTAATGATGTCCGTCTACCCCGAGGAGGAAAGTGGACGCTTTAAGGACAAGTTCAGTCTCGTTAAGACAAATGGGAAGAACGTTCTCCACACATGTCTACTGCAGGATTCAGATCCAGGAGAACACAGCAGGGTGTGTGTGTCTTTACCAAAAGACCAAAGTAAAAGAACTTCACTGCAAGAACGAAAACTACTACTACTACTACTACTACTACTACTACTACTACTACTACTACTACTACTAATAATAATACATTAGCTGAAACGGTGTCACAGTGTTACCTTTTCTTTTCCTTTTTGACTGAATCTGACATTGATCAGTGTTCAGACAGTTTCCCTTTGTTTCATCCCTGTTTCTATATTTGGACATTTTAAATATATCAGACTGTTGTTTATTGTTCCTGGAGATTTAAAATGTGATAATTATACATGTTCTTGCAGAGGTAAATGCCACTTAAGAGGAAGCATACTGTACAATGACATGTTTTTTATGTAAGTTGACAGCGTTGCCAATAATTTGCAGATTTCAGCCGTTTGCTGTCCATTGAATTGGTTGTAGCGTGCACAGACTCTGATGCTGGGTTTCTGTAAAGAGCCGTTGCCTCTTCAATAATACAGGAAGTGAAACCACAACTTCCCGGAAAACAGTCTGTCCTCAGTGGTGAGCTCATGCTGCTCTAACATAAAAATCCAACCAATAAAGTCATCATGTTTTTTTAACAGTTCTGCCTCTGCACATCCCAATGCCTCTCTGCTCCCTCTGAGCCACTGCCTCACTCTTCAGGTTGATCACAACACCGGATTTTTGCAACAATATCCACGTCATAATTATTACAAGTCTGAAATCTCTCAGATCTGAAAACCTGTCATTCAAGGAAATTAAACATACATTGAATGGACGCAACATCACGTGGTTTAGACATAGGTAAGAATAAGTTCCTGTGTGCAGGAAGTTGTCATCATGCTAAATGTCACACATCAAAGACAAATCTTCATTCATATGGCGCTTGTTCACTTTTGCAGAGGTTGTTTTGCAGCAGCATTTCCTCAGAGCTGCTGTCACTGCCCTGCAGGTCCTCTCTCCTTCTAACACGCTCCCTCTCAGCTTTCCTCCTTCTCTCCTCCTCGCTTGTTCACCCTCTGTCTTTTTCTCCACATTGCTCCGCCATAGCACACATACCTGCATCAACCCTGAAGCAGTCAGAGCCCTGACGCAGTCAGCGTCCACTTCTACCTTCAGAACACTGGCCCTCATTCACTAAGATGTGTGTAGAAATGTTCTTACTCTGCACACAAAAAACTACCACTGGATTAATGACATGTGTGCACCGAGCAATTTTGATTGTACACCTGTGAATCAGAATCAGTTCAAACAGACTCATACAGAGGTAATATATTACATAACTGTAAGATGATAACCTAGTTACAGCTGCCTGTGTTTTTGTAGGCTGATGAACGAGCACAGTGCAATCAAAATGACATTTACATTTTATTCTGATTGCCATGAATGATCCAGTTGATCATTAATTATAATTGTAATAATACTGGTTTTGATGAAGCTGGTTCCACCATGTTTTACTATGACTGTTGTGTGTTGCACAGGGATACTGGACAGTCTGCTCTAGAATCTCTCCAGCTCTGTTGTACCGATTCAGAAGTTGTTTCAATAACCATAAGGTAAGTTAGTTTTAAATGCAGACAGATCTCAATTTATGCTTTTCTCTAGGGCCAAAAATATTGATTTGAATTATCTCATCATCGCCACTAAAAGTGGCTCCAATATTGAAAAAGTCAGGCTGTACAAATAACTTGGCACTTGGATTGAAGTTTAAGAATCATATATCAAATCTGGTGAGTACATTAAAGCAAATGATTGGCTTTTTATTTAGGAGTAAATCCTGCTTCCTGTTGCATTGTCAGTTGTAGTCCCTTGATGCCGTCTACCGCTCTGCTCTCAGGTTCATTACTATTGATGCTTGTAACTGTCAACACTACCACAAACACTACAACTACCACAAACACTTCCACAAACACTAACACTACCACTAGATCAGCTGGACCAGTCACTGTTCTTGTGGTGTCCCCTGCAGCCCCATGAACCCCCTGGGTCCAGATCCTCTCCCCACAGAGACGAACAGCAGCAGATGAACACACACTTCCTCCACTTCCTGTCCGTTCAAAGCCTTACAACGAGTATTTACTGCTACAACTGTGGAACTGCAGAGTTTACCACAGCCAATTAATGTTTATGTTGAGAAGCTGACAAGAGGCTTGAATGAGCATTTTATTTCCATGTCTATCTTTCCTCTCAGCTCAGACTCGACCAAAGAACTGCCCAGGGCCACCACAGCTCCAATTACCATCAAACAAACCGCAGCTCATTGCTGACCTTCCCCTTGTGGGTCGACAGCACCAACAAAGACAATTGGCAAAACAAGCTAAATTTTTAATCAGTCCTGAGAACACAGAGAGCCTCCAAAAGTCACAGATCTCAGTGCTGTCAGAGGAACACAGAGCACAGACAGAGTGAATAGGAGAACACAGGCCCAGTGATCAAAAGGCAGCCAGCCAGGCACAGCCCCACACCACTACAGATAAGACTCAGTGATGCAACCATCCAGAATGAGAGCTGGTGGGCCTGTGGGGTGATAGTAATAATGTGATTATTGTAGGCTGCTGTTTTCCTGTGGCTGTAGACTCTGTTTCCTGAGACAGACACTTCCACAGAGTCAGTAGACTAACTGATTCTGATGACAGTGTCAGGTTACAGTGTCAGTGATGTACACCTGAGTGAATATGATTGGATATTACTAGCTACCTCGCTGTGAATGAGCCGTTGTCATATAAAGCAAAGTCCAACTAGCTGGAGCCAGTTTTTTATATTTAATTCTTTTCTCTCTACATCAGCACTCGACAACTAAGTTTGGCCTTGGGCCAATTTTGGTTTGAGTTTCCAACCACTGCTCTACAGTGTCTGGTGTTAGTAAAAGACAAATTTTCATTTTGACCATATGATGGGACGTGGACTTTGGTCTCCTTCATGAAAGTCAGAAACACTACACATCCACCAGCCTGACCTCTACAACTATTTTAACTTTCTCGCAACCCTGTTTGTCTATCAGCCGTTTGTATATGAAGGTTGTGATGAAGGCACGAACACAGCTGAGACACGTCTGGAGTCGACCGTCAGGTGGGAAGATACAATAATCTGACAGTGGAGGAGGTGGAGGAGGTGGTGTTGTTGATAGCATGTGCAGGAGGATAAATGAGGCTGCTGAGGTGGTTGACAGTTTTACCACTGATTCTGGTGAATCTTCAATTTCTGATTTAAAGGTTGATTAATTCATGGTGCATTTCTACAAGTAAAACAACCTTCCTGGATTTCTCTGTTGTGGGTCACTTTACAATAATGTGTCTTTGCACAACACCGATGCCAGGGAATGGTAACGAGGATCATGGGACTTTATAGACTGTGCTCTGCTGCAATGTCACAGGGACTTTTCTGAAACCCTTCAACTATCAATCAAATATTCAAGAAGCTGTTAACTTTTTATACAGAAGCTCCTTTTTTCTACACTTCTTATGCCCCCCCAAAAAATAAAAAAAAATCTGTGGCCACATGAAATATAAAACAGTGTTATTTCTCCTCACAAACACTCAGCCTGAGCTTATGTTTGAAAACCTTTCATGGCAAATGCTTCACACGGTGTCAGAATATAGAAAGGATCAGAGCAGTGCAGATCACAGCTGACTGCCTTGTGTCCTACCTTGAAGCTGTTCAATAAGAGTCCAGGCCATTCGAGAACCTTGAGCATCAAATACAACGTGACCCTGAAAGAAAAAGAAAGTAAGATGGAGTTTTGACGTTTTACCCCCTCCATCCCTCACACAGGGCCCCTCTCTGGCTCCTCTGGCTTTTTCACTTACTGAGACTCCTTCAAAGGAGCTGGTGTTCATAGCTCGGTAAATCTCCGCTGTGATATCCCGGTTGTTGTAGTTGAAATCTTCTAGCCGGTGACCCTTGGCCTTTAGGGGCCCCACAGTCTTG
This sequence comes from Trachinotus anak, assembly GCF_046630095.1. NCBI lineage: Eukaryota > Metazoa > Chordata > Actinopteri > Carangiformes > Carangidae > Trachinotus > Trachinotus anak. The sequence goes on from NW_027273904.1 coordinate 29,420, forward strand.
TTGAGGGCCAGGGCCAGAGCCCACACAGCATCATAGGCCAGCGGGGCCTCCTGGAAACCGCCCGTCTCCTCTGGATTTTTGCCTCCAAGTTTCGACATCAGCTGGGCGAGAAACTCCTGAGAGGTCTGGGGAGGAAGGGACATGACGCGAGGTGGTTACACACTGATGATGAACATCTGGATCAGCTGGTCTGAATGTGTCGTGCACATCAGTCAGAACTTTTACAGTTCTGACTGTGGTGCAGTGGTCTATCAGAGGTGAGCGGTTCCTCTTCCTGAGACTGAATGGGAACCTTCATGAATATCTCAAATGCTGCTGAGGTAGGTATTATTTGTTCACTGACTTACTTTCCTTTTGTTTTTTTTATTATTTTGGCAGTGTATGTGTTATTATTGTGGCTTCAGCCATCAGTTCTATCAATCATGGTAACATTGTACTCAGCAGTCTCACTAAAACTACTGCAGGCCCAATGAGGTGGCAGACATGAGCAGTCAGATGGTTAAAGTGTTTCTTCACATCATCTAAAGCACTTCGGAGGTAAAACCTGAAGTGATCGCACTCCGACAGGTCAGGTGGGTCAGAGGAAGCTGTGATGCATGTTTACAACAAAACCTCCCCAGCAGGCATGAATCTGGCCACCGACATCATTAGATGTTGGTGTTTGGTTGAATGTAGGTTGAAACGTTGGGTGACCAAAACTGAATGTCAGGACAACGTCTAATGCCAACGTTAATTTGAGTAGAATACTGATGACAGCTGATGTTGATATTTTGTTAGTTTTAAGTTGTGTTGTTCAGTAACCAAAATCCAACGTCTTCCAAATGTCTCACATGAAGGTAATCATGACAAAAACATATTGACATTATAGTCGTGAGCAAAACCCAGCCTCTACTAAACATCAGCTAAACTTCACAATGTCAGTTAGTGAATGTTGGGTTTTGACATCAACCTTATTTTCATTTCTGACCAAAATTTTACGTTGGCCCAACGTTAGAGTGGTTAGAGTCAAACGTCTTTCTGACGTTATATTGATGTCCAGTGTCAGGGGGGTCTGCTTTTCTTTGACCTGGAGGTTTGTTTACATCCTGTCTGACTGTCTAACTGCCTGTTGGACTGACAAACACATATAACAGTCACGTTGGTAACCATCTGATAAGCTTTTAATTCGGAGCATACTGACGTACATACCTTTTTAAAAATGAATTTTGGAACAAACAATCATAAACAAACAACAACAAGCACAGACATAAATTGGGTCCAAAAATACTAATCCTCTTTAACTTACACTTATTGTGAAAAAGCAAGAAGTCTAGGGTTGCTCTGTCAATCTCTAGGGGGAGGGACAAGCTAAAGAATATATAATAGTTAAATAAATGAGCATAACACAAAACACCCAGTTATTGGGCGCAGATTTCAAACTTTCCCTGTTGTATCTCACAGATTTAGGTTACACTCAGCAATGAAACCACATAGTCAAGTAAACATAGTTAAGCAAAACATAGTTAAGTGAAAAAACAGGAGGTAATCAAAATAAATTAAAGTAAATCCAATCAAATGAGAAACAAAGACTCATGGGTGCTCCGGTGTGAATACATTGTACATAATAATGGAAAAAAGACTCAGACAAGCTTTTCTATGCCTTTCCAACAGTCTGTAATAATATTATTTAGAGGGATTACCAGATAGTAACGTGATAACAAGTCCAGTTAAACTCCTGTTGTTTCCACCATTTCATCCAATAATTAGCAAATTTGTCCATATGTAGTTTCAGTGCAAAAGTCAACCTCTCCATGAAGCAGACCTCATTTACAATGCCAATCCACTCCAATATAGTTGGAGATATTTTACTCATTAATTTCCTAGTTATGGCCTTTTTACTGGCTACAAGCAGAATTTGAAGAAGATATTTGTCACTACAGCTAAGCTCAGATGGAATCTTGCTTAAATACATTAAATACAACAAATTCAGAGCCAATTATTGATTTTATCTCTGCTACTACTCCCAGCCAGTACGGCCGAATTACAGCACGGTCCCAGAAAATGTGAGAGTGACCTGCTAAGCAGTTCTCACAACCTCTCCAACAGTGACCCTATTCTGGTTTGCCACTCTGTAACTTTTTTATTTTGGGGGTGATGAAAAACCTGATCATATTCTCGCCATTGATCTGAACTTGACTTAGTCATATGTGTTTTACAAATTATGAACCAGTCCTCATCTGTAATAGTAATATTTGCTTCCTTCTCCAATTTAGATTTGATATACAATGTGGAATGACCTTTCGCTGCTTGCAGACTTGAAGATATTTTAGTAACCACTTTTCTGTTCAGATCGGATTTATATGCCTCAATAAGCAAATTGATTAAGTTTGATTGACTATCCTGAGTAACTTTGATATTTTTGTTAAAGTGGTCCCTAATTAGCATACTGATGCCTTTAAGCACAACAAACGATTTGCTTTGGGTTTGATCATAGGTTAAAAACATCTGCTTTGTTAAGGTTGGGCAACTTTCATCAGTGTGGTTAAAGGTTCTGTAAATGAGATTTTAAACGTTAACACAGCAGCAATCAACTATTTTCTATGTAATGATATAGTGGAGTCATGCTGCCTGAGCAGAGAATGAAGTGTGTGATGTAATCTGAGCCGTCCAGCAGCATGTGCATATTAGTGCATGTTAGTGCCTGCTGTTAAACTGTTGGTCCTCCCTATGCTTATAAACACACAGGCTCCGCCCACAGGTGAGCTCCGAGCGCAGCACACAGCGTTCAGGTGAAAGTGACCTTCCAGAATTTCCTCCACTAAAGAAGAAACCGGGTTTTCATCTAAAAAGGCTCCGACAAATAAAGAAATGAGACCAGAGCACAGGAGGACTGGACCTGGGGACAACCAGTTCAAATCCCAGTCAACTGATGGACAGTCAAAACATCCAAAAAGTTTTACAGTTTTTACCTGCTCCATCAGTGTCATTACTGGCTCCATCATTGTCATTTGTGCGGCCGGTCCCAGTGGATCAGTCCAAGGCCTAATTTCTTCCCCAGTCTGACCCTGAAGCCAGTCCTGGTCTGTCTTTATGGAGAACCCTACGAGCTGCCAAAGGCCCCAGCTTGACTCAGAACTGGAAGTAACTTGGCGGTTGTGGCCAACAAAGGATTTGTTTTGGTCTGCGATGCTGGTGGTCGAGTGCGACACCTAGTGGCAGTGACGATTGCTTACAGAACCTTCAAAAATATGACCCACATGGTTTAGGTTAGAGTGTGGTCACAGTTAAAAGAAGCAGGAAACAAACAGTCCTATCACGGTACTTGCAAACTGCCTTTGCTTTTGACAGACGAGAGTCATGATTCATATTAGCACCAGAGGCTTCCTGTCACTGAGCACTTTATTAGGAACACCTGTTACTGACCTCTCTTCTTAACCAGTCCAGTACCTGTTCTTCTCCAGTCACCTGATCCCTCTGCACCCACCACCTACTGAAGCTGCACACCTGCCCCTAGTTCCTGTGTTACTGACCCCTTCACCCTCACTCTTTGCCTTGGCCTTTGTGCCCAGTCTCATCTTCAGCCTTAGATGATGTCAAAGTCTTCTTCTTCTTCTTCTAACAATGCAGCTCTGGGTGGTTTCAACTCAGAGGGGCCTGCTGCTGGATAGCGACGTCAGGAGCCATCAGTCTTTTGCGCTGTCTTCCTTCATAAGTCAAATTAATTATTTTTTTCCCTTTAATCTAAAAGCTGTTTCGTGCTCCCATGATGCATCAGCCTATTTGCACTGAACCTTCATTATGGGCTCATAAGTTCTGCCACCCAATTGCATTAATCATCACAAATTAGAGGTGTTAAACAATTGAGCTGACCTTGAAAGGATTTTCAGTCACGCTGTGTATTGATGCACGATGGTGGGCTTTTGTGGGGGTGGGGGTACAGGACAGTCGGTTTCTTCACTGTTAGTTGCATCCATTTTGTTGTGACCACGAGTGTGGCCCTGACACTCTCCCTGTGCAGCAGTGTGTCTCTGGGTGACAACCTTTACACCACACCGTCACTGGTTATTGATTGTTGATTGGATTTTATCAGGGCTCCTTCACTGGGAGCTCCTGCACAGCACTGACTGCTGTCTAACAGGCTTCATCCATGTCTGAGCAAACGCAACAGTTATCAGTGTGAATTTCTCTTTAGGGTTTAAGGCCAAAATTAACAGTGTGAAAAACACAGCCTCCTCATTTATTACTGTGTTAAACATGTGTGAGCAACAGTCAGTGTGCTCTGGTGTCTGATAAACCTTGTTAAACCTAATTCAATTCAATAAGTGGATTTGATAGTAGATTTGGATTCCCCATTCACTTCAATGGGACCATGGTTACAGAGGTTTCTGACAAACACACAAACAAATGAAAAGACATTTGGGAAAAGTTGTGCAGTGGTTAAACACATGTGCACAGGCTCATTTCACTGTAATTCTGCTGCAGAGGACACAACGAGCACCAGAGTAAATATTTGAGCAATGAACAGTCACAGAGGAGTTTACATGAAGGATGTTTCACTGACATTCATAACTAACTCTGCGTAGGCTACATTACTCTTCTTTTACATTTCAGTTTTAAACTCATCTCTTCTTCTACATCTTAATTTTAAACTCAGCTCCTCTACGTTTTAGCTTTAGACTCATCTCTTCTTCTGTTTCCTCCTCCACCCACTCTCCTCCAGAGTCTTCAGCTCCTAAAACAGAGACTCTCAGAAACGCTGCTGGACCCGTTTTAGTCTAAAACTCCAGGGTTGTGTTGTAGTCTGGATGGACACAAACAGAGACCTTTGGAAACGAGGATGTAGACGCCCACGGTGGCTCCTGATTGGCTCTTATGAGCCTCAACTACCAGTGGTGAAACAACATGGATAATGAATTAAAGTGTTACTGACTTCAAGTTAAATTCATGACAGGAAGCTTAGCACTAGAGTGCATATGCAATTATATACATTATCGTCATCCTCCTCCTCCTCCTCCCCCTCATCATCATCATTATATATTTTATGATACTGTTGATACTATATTATTTGCCTTCACCGAGGCCGCTGACTGCTCATGCTTTCTTGAACGTCATGCACCTGAGGACAGTCACTGACTCACTCTTTCAGGAACTCTTTTACCTGCTTCCACCAAACTTTCCTCAAACCACCATGTGAGCGCACCGTTCCCAGCCTGTCAGCTCTGACACCTGCGCCTGAAGTGAAGACAATTATCACCTTCATTTCAGACTGTCTCACGGGGCACAGCCTTTGAAAAGCTCCTCAGTTTAATTATTTAGAGCTATTAAAAACCCTCATCTATCATCATTTATGACAAAAGGCCTATAGAAAAACAACCTGTGCTGCCAGTCTGCAGGATGCTGCCTTTAGTCTGAAGAAAAGGGTCTGGTCACTCTACAAACCACAGCTCACAGAAAATATCAATATTGTCAGAAGATACACATCAACCAAGCAGGGCTGTAACTGCAGTGAACTGTGGTGGAACTAGAGGTTCAACCTGCCAGAGCAGATTTTGCTCTTGTACCAGAATCTACTGGAAACAGATTTACTGAGCACAGTCATGCTCCCCACACGGTGAACACGGTCTTTCTGGACTGTGCTTCTCGCTCTGAGGACAAAGTGTCAAACACTCACACGAGACATCTCATCAGATCAGAGAGTTGAAAACATTCCTGCTCCCAAAGGGATGATCCGTGGTTATTTTAATCCCTGTAACTGTCCTCAGCAGCTTTACTAAGCCCAGGAGCTCACGACAGGAATCTGTCCCTCGTCATGTGAAATACTCTCCTTTCCCCGGAGACGCTTCTGTTAGGATTGCACCCATTTTGACCCTATTTCCCTGTGTCCTCCTGTGTTTCCCTTCCGTCATGTGTTTGTTTGTCCTCAGTCACTCGAAATGGAGACTGTATAACTTGAGTCATGTGACCAAACCAAATTGTCTTTGTTTCAGATCCACTGAGCTCAGCTTCTGGTACACAACCTTCACCCTCTACATATGGAAGTTTCTATATCTATATACAACTCTATATAGATGTGTCGCCCCTGAGGCAAATCAAAGAAGATTCATAGGATAGCTGCGCAATCTGCTAACTCAGCTGGCTCTCCTGTCTGGTTCTTAGAAGGCTCTGGATCCAATTGAGGACAGAAAGTCCCTGGTGTGAGTAGCAGTGTTAGTTCAACCTCTTGATAACCAGGTAAGAGCTACAGTGTTCTGTGCTTTCAGAAGAGAAAACAATAACAGCTTTAATGCAGCGTCAGCATAAACTGGGCTGGTTCTGTCTGGGCGTGATGTGTTTCAGACGTGGCCACCTTGAAGCGACCTCCCTCGAATCTTCGTGATAGTCACGAGAAGCTGTTCAGGAACTGTTCCAGAATCTCTGACTCTTCTGTGTCTTTATATTTTATTTATCCTGTACTTAACTCTACCCCTTCCTTCTCCCCTCTTCTCCCATTCTCCTCTCTCTCTCCGTCCCACTCCTCTGTTCTCTGAGCTCACAGTCTCTATAGGAACTGTACTGTACTGTATTTCTCCTGGAGTCTTGGCCTGAACAGGTTAAATTATGAAATGAATGTGTTTAATACGTTTATGCCAAGAGTAATTACCTATTCTTAGCCACAGCGTTTTAATTACAAGTGTCTTTCATTGGTCATTTCATGTCTGTCCTCATCAGGATGCCGACCCAGAGCAGAAGCAGACTCATCGTGGGTTTCCGTGAGAGTCAACAGCCTGGCTGTGATGTCAGGAGAAAGCCTCGTCCTTCAGGATCTGCTTTTATTGTTAAAGGTTTTAACGATTTAAACCTTTTCAATCGTACCTGTGTGTTTGTCTTGCTTGTTTTTTTTGGTTTGTTTCTGTTCCTCAGTATCGTACCGATTTGTTCTGTGTTACACTTCGTAACTCTTCTCAGAGAAGTTCTTTGTAAGATTATAAGATTAATATTATCCCATCTTTTTTTATTTACCTGCTGCCTGCAGTGTAAGCGACATCAAGGACCATTTCAGGACCCGGACCAGGAGGATCTCTGCGAGGCGGGCTCAGAGGATGTTTCCTGGAGTCAGGACATCAGCCTGCTGCTCCCAGCTGTGCAGCAGCCGCAGCACCAAACAGTACATTACAGAGACGGGACGAGCAGCAGTGATGCACTGATCATAAAATATCCTCAGTTCCTCGGTCACAAAGGAGAGTAGTTCCTCCAGTCGAGGCAGGGATCACCTGTCATTTCACTTTCTGTTCTAACTGCTTCCTCTTCTCAGTGGTGAATGTGCGGTGAGTCACCGAACCTACACATCCTCTCTTCATCACACAGAGACCCGACATGTGACAGCTCCGTCAACACTGACAACTTTTATTTCTGACTGTTCCTGAGGGAGAAACGTTGCCTTCACTGGTTCCCTGTCACACGTAGAGCTGAGCGTTCTGGTTCACAGTCAGGTTCCTGCTGGTTCCTCACAATCTGCCCTCACCTTGTCACTAACAGCTGTAGGAACTTAAACATCTGTAAACTGGAGCTTCAACCTTGAACCGCCTCTGGGTTCTCTCATGTTCTGTGTTTTACCATCAAGATGTTTGGAATATACAAGGCGACAGTGAGGCTAGTGAAGTAAACAGACAATGACGGAAGATGCCTCAGGGAGGGGGGAGCAGGGAGGCCAAACCTGCAGCACAGTATCCACCTGTAAACATTAAACTCAGACTCAGAGATCCTGGTTCAGGTTGAAGAACCTGGTCTGGTTCAATATAGAGACAGTTTAGAACCGGTTTATTTTGATTTAACTTAAACCACCATCGTTCACTGACCTAAACCAAAGAACTGTGGTTACCCTGACCACAGACAAGACGGATGTGAACCTGGTTTCTGGATGTGAACCTGGTCTCTGAAATCTATACAGTTAACCTTATACTGTTTCTTTATAACTAAGCTACAACAGGTTTGTCTCCTGGCTGCCTCCCTCTGTGGCTGTTTTATCTTTACATTATAGTACATTCAGGCTCCATCCACATTAACACACCTGAAAACATAGATCACATGACCGTCGCATACACTGAGCCTGTGTGAGCTGGTGTAAACAGGAAGCAGGTTGTCTCCTTTCAGTTGGTTAGTTCCAGTAAATCCTCTGAAGGAGGAAAAGCAAAGACAGTTGTAGAGTTCAAATACAGAACTGAACTGAACAACAGCTGCTGCAAAAACAACAAGGTCAGTAACACTTTCATTCATTATCCATGTTGTTTCACCACTGGTAGTCCAGGCTGATAAGAGCCAATCAGGAGCCACCATGGGTGTCTACATCATCGTTTCCAAAGGTCTCTGTCCGTCCAGACTACAACACAACCCTGGAGTTTTAGACTAACACGGGTCCAGCAGCGTTTCTGAGAGTCTCTGTTTTAGAGGCTGAAGACTCTGGAGGAGAGTGGACGGTGGAGGAAACAGAGAAGAAGAGATGAGTTTAAAACTAAAACAGAGAAGAAACGAGTTTAAAACTAAAACGAAGAAGAGATGAGTTTTAAAACCCACACTTTTTCCCAGTGCAACTTTTTTTTTAAATGAATGGCCATCCCACTCTACCGACTGAGCTCCGCATGTCAGTGGTGAGCCCATCACACTGTCACCCAGACTTCAAGCTGCAGGAAGACCTGATTTACTCTGAGCAGACATGGAGAGGAGGACGAAGAGAGGAGGCAGCGACCTGTTTTTCCTCGGATGATGTCTGAGCCTCACACGGGCGCTGTCACGTCACCAAACTTTGATCAATAAAGAGCTCCCCTGTTCACTCACACAGAACCTTCAGACAGCAGGGCCAGCACTCAGCACGCTAATAAAAATCTGTCCTCTGTGTGTCAGACAATGTTAGTGTCTGCTGTGTACACAGCAGTGTCCTGGAAACACAGCACGCAGCTGCGCAACAAAACACTGAGCTGCTCCCCCATGTATTAAACAGGAGATACAGTTTACAAGCCCTGTAGCAAACACAATTTAAAAGGAAAAAGTATTATTATATATATATATATATATATATATATATATCTCAATCATTATTTTTCTTTAATTAACTTAAAAATACTGAGAAAAATAACAGTAATTGTGGCATTTGCACAAGTTCCGGTCAGTACCGCCCTCTGGCAGTAGCACAGCCTGCTATCACTCTGTGTAGCAGCTCAGCTCAGCTCTGTTCCTGATCAGCTGTTGAGTGGTTCATGGTGGATTCTGAGATCTGCTCTGGATCATGGTCCTGTTGTAGAAACCAGGACGTCTGCCTCCAGAGTCTGCGGATATTTAGAGGAGCCAGTGTTTTTAGCTCGACGTGTTTCCCTCAGCTTCTTACTGGTTTTAACAGACGTCATCACATCATCCCAGTCCTGGCATCCCGTCACTGGTTCTCCGTCTCTTTAAGAGCTGATGTTTAAATGTCCATATTTTATCTTCTTCAGTGTTTTATTTGAAGTGTTGATCTCCATCAGAAGATATAGTTGTGGTCTTAAGAACCAAAAACCATCTCAGTGTGGTTTTACATCTCCTCTCTCAGGCTTCTCTCTGGAGCTCTAGTAACAACAGGTCAGTGAAACAATTAGAAGAAAGGCTCCGAGCCTCTCCTCTGATTGGCTGACTGTTTTCTGAGTGACCCAATAAAAATATAGCAGATTTCAGGTAAACACTCAGAGAAACCAAATCCTGCAAGGTTGGATGGTGGGTCCAGTTGGGCGGGGCTTGGGGCATGGCTGAAAGCAGTGACTGCTTTGTTGTGACATCACAAAGTTCCAGAAGTCCTGACGGCTGGTTTTAAGGCTCAGTTTCTGAATACAGGCTGTGTGCATTTCTCTGTGGACTGAGGCTTTGATACTTTCACAGTATTAATATAGAACCTAGAGCTGCTTTATAATCACAAACACATGGACATCTACCTTTAGACTGGATGAGACCTTTAAGATTTTACTGAACTTCTTTTAAATCACTTCTTAAAACACATTTCTATAGACTTGTTTTATTTTATATAATCTTTTTATCATCCTTTTATTGTTTTCTTTATTTTTTACAGTTTCTACTCTCTCCAATTGTCAACTGTTTTTTATACTGAAGTATGTTGTGAGTCTCATCTCTTTAACTTTACCTCACTTCTGTCCAGCTTTCTATTGTTGTTGTTGTATTGGTGTTGCGCTGTATTGTTTTTATGTCATGTTGTTGCTCTGTTGTTTTTATGTTGTTAAATTTTTATGTTATATTGTTGTTATATTGTTGTAATATTGTTATGTTGTCATTTTGTTGTTATCTTGTTGTATTGTTGTTTTGCTTTGTTGTCAAAGCACTTTGTGAACTTTGTTTTAAATCTACTTTATGAATAAAGTTATTATTATTGTACCAGTTTCTTGAACAAGTCTGAAGCAGATCAGTGTAGTTTTAATAAACAGACTAAAGTGGATTCAGGTAAAATATCTGAACTGTGAAGGTGAAATTCATTTTTTATAAACATGTTTTTTTTTTTATTTAGAGTCATTGACATATTTGAACAGTAGGTCTGTAGCCATGGAGGCCCCACACTGCACTACAGATAATCCTAACGCAGCAATACCTTTTTTGCTGCTGCAGCAAAATATAAAACCTGCATTAATCTATTCATCATAAATTCCCAGCAGCCTCTGCAGCTGCAGGTGATTCTGAGCACGTTGTAAGGTAACGCCCGTCTTACCAGGTTGGAGGCTCCTCGCACCGTCTCTGGGTTGAGCATGACGATCTCAGTGGTCACATGACCCTCGACAGCCTCTGTCATCTGCTCCACGGTGCAGTTGATGGACGGATCCTTGATCTTGAACCAGTTGTCTGCATACCAGCCGATGAGGAACCACACGTACTTTTTGCCGTACAGCTTCTCCTTGTAGACCTGCAGAGGGAGGATGAGGCGAAGGAGAGGGAGGTGATGCAGGAGCAGCTGCTGCATTACTTCTGTCACTAACCGCTCAGTAATATATGATATCACATTTGAAACTGGGTTTTCTAGAGCATGTGGGTTTCAGATCATCACCGACCTCTGCCTGATTGAGCCACACAACATGAGTGGATGAGTGCTTCCCCATTTTGTTTGTATTCTGCATGTGCACGAGCATAGCTCTTCATGCACAGGAACTTAATTACCTTACATTACATTTACTCATTTGACAGACGCTTTTATCCAAAGTGACTTACTAGTGAAGGAGAATTTTAAAGCTACAGTGCAGTGGGAAACCTTCGTGTGAGCTTTAGATACAACATCCATTTAATAAGTGCTGGGAGATTGTAGAAGGAAGTGCATCAAGAAGTGCATAGTAAGTGCTAGTAGGAAATGTTCAGGTTTTAGGAAAGGAGGTGCTCCCGGAAGAGATGAGTTTTCAAGAGATTCTTGAAATAGAGAGGGACGTCCCTGCTCTGATAGAACTTGGAAGCTCGTTCAACCATCGGGGAACCACCTTATATCCACAGGTGAGATGTTAAAGTGTACCTATAATATACTCAGTGATAACATGAGGGAACAGCAGGCTAACAAGCAGCACAGCATGCTAAACAGTGTTGCTTGACAACTTGATGTGACTCAGTCGGTATCGTTTCTATTGCTGATTTAAAACATAACACATGGTAGATACCGGTTGACATGTCTGTTGTGGCTCCTTCAAATAAAGAAACTCTGAACACACTTGCTCATCTACATCATCTACATTTGTGGTTTCTCGACTCGTCAGAGAACAGTGTCATTAGACGTGTGCAATACTAAGGTCATGTGGTAAACAGTTAGGCCAGTGAAGGGTTTACATTAACTCTGTTGTCGGTGATGAATCACAGAAAAACAGACCAACACACAAATAACTGGATGGAGAATCTTTATCTATAAAAACAGACACATCTGTCATAAATGAAGTATGCATTACCTCACAGAAGACCTTCCTGGCCTCCGTCTCATAGAACAGGCCGACAATGATTCGGGCATCTTGGCGCTTGGAAGTGGAAAAGAAAAGGACAGAGTCACAGAGGGGGTGGGAATGAGGAGCCTGAGTTAAAGGCCCTGCAGCAGGGATACAGGAACACCGGCGCCAACTCTCCTCCCAGCTCTGCAGCGCACAGCGGTACACTTCCTCTCCACTGGGTTACATTCATGCTGTTACCATGGTTTCTTCTGCAATGGCCAATTAATCTTGCACACCAAAACTAGGCCAACACGCTGGGCAAGGTCATTGTGAAGTGTGTGTGTGAGCCAGGAAGGAAGCAAGTAAGGCTGACACAGGTGGAGGGAGGAGGGAGGAGAGTAGGTGGAGGGCTCAGATATCTGTGCTTCCATTGAACACTGTGTGCAGAAATTTGCAGCTCAACTCATGGCAAATAAAATAAAACCCATGAACTACAACAAATAAAGATCAGCTTAGAACACGGTTTAGCCAGGAGCAGCTCAGTGGTGTGTTTTATTTTTTCCTGTCTGTTGTAGTGATGCAGTCAGAGGCTGATGTGAAACAAATCACTGCTGTTGTTAAGAGTCATGGTGGTTTGATGCTTCAACCTCTGCACAGAGAGCATCTCCACTTCCTTTACAACCCTGAGAAGTTGCCAGTGTTTGTTTTTTGTTTTTTTTCCCGCACATCATCACCTACACTATGACTATTACTTTTTCACTTTGAAACTGTATCAACACATATGGACCCAAAAAAATTGTACAGGATGCAAATGTGAATATATAGATAAAATAAGAGATAAAAATCAAGGTGCATCCAAGTTTTCCTTGGATGCACCTTGTCAGCCAGGAGAGGCCGAGTTTTTTTGTTTTTTTCTTTTTCACTATGTCAACTTGTCGACTTCCTGTCTGACAGGAGGCAGCACGTGAAGCTAGGAAAGCATGTGTCTGACTCCCAGACCATCAGCACTGGATCCCCCCAAGGGGATCTCCTCTGCTCTTCTCCCTGTACACCAACACCTGCACCTCCAGCCATCAGTCTGTCAAGCTCCTGAAGTTTGCAGACGACACCACTCTCATTGGACTCATCTCTGATGGCGATGAGTCTGCCTACAGGTGGGAGACTGAGCGTCTGGTGACCTGGTGCAGGCAGAACAACCTAGAGCTAAACGCTCTGAAGACAGTGGAGATGATAGTGGACTTCAGGAAAAACCCAAACTCTTTGAGACACTCCCCTCTGGCAGGAGGCTGCGGTCCTTCAGGACCAAAACTCTCGCCACAAAAACAGCTTCTTCCCGTCTGCTATTAGCCTCATCAACAAGGCTAGAGAGCCCCACTGTTGCTGATCAATTGCACCAATCACCAGAAAAAATTCCTTGTATGTGAAAACATACTTGGCAATAAAACGGATTCTGATTCTGATTCTGATTCAAACTGTTTATATACACGATAAGACAGAGACACATAACAGGGCTCACACTCTAACAGTGTGAGGGCGTCCTATACAGAGCAAAGTAACATCAAAAGATTGAAATCAAACTGTGTTTGCTTCATTTTCACTAACAACTCCAACTCAAATCTTCCAAACACTAACTCTCTCTGTCTCTGTCCGCTTCTCATCGGCCACTGTGCTTCGTTCACCCCTCCCCCACCTCCCTGGACCAGACAACAGAGTCAGGACATTCAGACCTTTTTCACTGTTTCTTTATATGACGAGAAATGACCAAGATATAAATGAAACTCCAGCCCATCTGCATACGTTTACACACACAACTGATTTTTTAGACTACATTCACATCATCCTCTCTGTTGTTGCACATTCTGTCAGGGTAGGTGGTGTAGTAGTTTTTTATGCTTCGACACCTTGAACCAGCCGTGTGGTGTGGTCATGCTGGTGTAATCGTCGACTCTGTACTTCCCTCTGAGAATAAGATGTTGGAGTCAGGATGTGGTTAGCTTAGCATAGCATGAGGACTGAAAACGGGGAAACAGCTAGCCTGTCTCTGTCCACCTCTGAACCTCCCTGGTGAACACACATTCATCTCGGTTGTTTCATCTGAACACAATCGAAATGTGGGTGTGGTTTTAGGCAGAGTTATGTGTGGGAACTATCTCTTGACATGGAGCGGATGGTTGCAGGGCAGGTTGTGTGCAGCTTCCTGAAGTCCTGTTGTCATGGCTGTATACAGAGACCAAAACTAAAACCTGTGCACTCTGACTGTAGCACTGGACAGATGGACATACTGCTGCTCGTCAAGCACACAACTTCCCTGAAAAACTAGTTGTTTTTACATTTTTGTTCTCTGTTTTTGACAGAGCCAGGCTAGCTATTTCCTTTCTTTATGCTAAGCTAGGCTAACCACATGCTGACGAGACTGAAACAAAGTGAACAACCTTGTTTCCCTAAATGTTGAACCACTGACATGTTTTGTGTTCTTCTGTCTCCTGAGTATGAGGAGCTACAGCTCAACTATCAAGGAACAAAACCCAAACTGAACTTCCTGGTTTGTCCACACATCATGACTTGGGGCAGCCAGAGTCTAATACAGAGTAACAGGGGGAGTGAGAGGCAGAGGCCCAGGAGTCTGCACTGAGGAGCTGCAAAAATTATTCAGGACAGTGATGTTTTAAGAAGAATAAAATGTCAATAAAGTTGAAGGTGAACTGAAACTGTACTGTTTTTGCTGCAGTTTGCTAAAACCATCAGTGCTGCTAATGCTAATACAGGCGTTCGTCTCCGTACAGCAGCACATGTTCCGACCACTGGGTTTGCTCATTAACGTCACTGTCAGTGGCAGACGTGACTGAATCTCTCCTCACACCCTGCAGGTCTGTGGCTCACCAGTGTGAACCTCACACGGTGGAGTCTGGGAACGGTCCACTGCACAGACAGAGGCCGACTGACTGGTCTGTGTGAGGAGGGAATGCTGGGATACCTTGAGGTTTTTGACAGCCACAGCAGGGTCGGTGAGGAAGCTCTGACGAACGCTGATTTCAATCCCCGCCTCTTTAACCCTCTCCTCCAGATCATCCAGAGTCTGTAAAACACACACACACACACACACACACACACACACACACACAATGAGTACGCAGAAGAAGAGAAAACAAGACAGACAACAACCAAAACAGGGGTGAGGACAGATAATGGACAGAAATTGGAAGAACAGTAAACAGCAATTGAAGCAGAAGCATAGAAGTGAGGGGGAAGATTAGCCGGTGGTTTGGACAGATGATAGTGGGTGTGTAGGTGATGATAACAACAAACAGATAAAACAGCAGGTGACAACAGAGACGGAGAGAGAAACCAAGTGAGGGGAGGTAGCTGTAATAGAAGATGGCGGAGATAAGGGAGGAGAGAGACACAGGAAATGAGAGGAGACAATTTTCTTCACCATCTCTGTCTATAAATGCTACGTAAGAGCAGACAAATCACTGTTCAAACACTTGGTCACTTAAAGTAAGGAAATGTGTCATTTTATGTCATTTTCTGTGCCATTCATTTGAGCTGAGGTGAAGGGATGCAGTCACAACAGGAAACTATAGTTTATGTCTATATGTTCAAATGAGCCACACAGAATCATGTAAAACAGAAAGTTAGATTTTTCTCGGAGATGATTTAAACAACGCTCACTTTTCATTAGTCATGACCCCAGAACGATGACCACCTTTTTTACTAGCATGACACTATCCATGACATCCATCCTCACACCTCTGAACTCATCATCATCTGCTGCCTGGCAACCGTACCCACCTTATCCACCTCTCGTTCTCCAGCTGTTTTTACATTCATCATTCATCCCAGAATAAATGTTGTCTAAATGTTAGCTGTTCACAAGTTAGCAACATCGTCTAGCTAGCTAGCGATGAACATACACCGCTACTGCGATTCTTTCTCTAATTATCCTCCAGTGACTTTATCACAGACTGTAAATAAAGACGTGACGTCACCCACAGGTTTCTGAAGAGCGGTTTTGAAGCTCAGAGTGAGCTGCGCCGCCGACGCCATCTCAGCATCTGTAAACAACTGACATCATCACGTCCTCTTCTCTCCTCCTCTCTATGCTCACATATAGAGTATTTTAATACAGCTAAATTCACAATCAAGTGGCTCTTGTTGTCATGACAACAGAACAAGTTTGAAACTGACTGAAACGTGGTCCATCAAGACGACATGTTAACCAGCAGTCACTTCAAGCTGCTGCTAAAATAAGATGACGACTGAGCTGGACCCACAACAGTTTAGTCTTTATTGACCTCATCCAGAACCTCACAGACTTTTATCAGAGGCAGCTCTTTATGTCTGACTCCCTCTGTTTGAGCTGTCGAACTGGTCACAGCTGGATTTTAGTGCTAAGCCTTGTTTTCAGTCTCTCCAGTCTGTCATCTTAAAGATACTGCAATACATGTTGATACAACCCCCCCCCTTCAGTAATGATGATTCATGTAATCAGTAGTGTATTTGCTGTTATGGAGGCGGGGCTCAGTGTATTGAAGCTCCTCCTCTTCCTGCAGTTCCTGAGCAGCAGAAAACCAGAGCGGCTCATTAGACTGTCAGTAGACCTGAGCCCCCGGTCTGCATCCAGACCTGGACCAGGTTTACACCCAGACTGTTTGAAGACAGGTCTCTAGATCTAGAGACAATGAGCTGAGTTAGCAACACTGCAGCTGTAAAAAGCCCCTGATAGAAGCTGATGGAGCAGGAAACTACAACTCAGTGATGAGGAAACATGATCAATTGGACGATCGGTCAGTCAGGCCATGCTGTTGTGGTCCAGCCAAAACCTTAACAGCCCTCCTGAGTTACTGCTGTGTGGCCTGACCATCGGTTGTGCTGGCTGTGAGGAGGAAATGCTAACAGCTGCAGCTCACATGACAGCAGATGAACACAATGTTAGTAGTCTGTAAACCTCTGCTCTTGTGCTTTTGGTTTTTGATGAGCCAAGAAAGAAAAAAGATCTTTAAATACAGAGTACAGGTCTCTCAACATGCAGAGATATCCAAAGCTCGGTAGACTTAAAACAGTTCAAAACATAATCACTGAGCTGGGAAGACATTCTGGAAACTGTGGTGCTAAAATGACATCTTTGAAAGTACCTTTAGGTGATAATGAGTGGCTAACACTCTCAGCTAAACACATGATCACTCACTGATGTAAAAACTTCTGTCGTTTGCTGAATGGTGGCAATCTTGGTCCATTTCCACTTCTGGAAGAGCTGCACTCGGGTGGGGTTGTGCAGAGTGGCAGATGGGTGGGTGCGGAAGAAGGTGGGGAAACGCTGGCGGTTGGACAGAGCTGGAGAACTGGAGCCGTACGACAGCTGAGACACAGGAGACAGAGAGAGAGAGACACGTTAAAGCTACTGTCACACTAAACACACAGAGGAGCACTTTATTAGGAACACCTGTACACCTGCTTATTCATGCAGTTATCTAATGGCTACTTCCTGCAGGAAAATGCTCCATGACTCAAACTGGTTTCATCAACATGACAGTGAGTCCAATTCAGTCCCAGACCTGGACCCAGTAGACCCCCTTTGGGATGTGGTAGAACAGGAGACCTGCAGCATGAATGTGATGCTCTGATGTCATGTCAACATGGAGCAGAGTCTCAGAGGAAGGTTTCAACATCTGGATCCAGGACCTGAAGACCTGAGGTGTCAGTGTCAGTGAGGTGTTCCTAATAAAGTGATCAGTGAGTGTAAATCAAAGCTGCTGTTAGAAAGGAAGCGCTAACAAAGAACAGAGAGTCTTCTGAAGAGTTGTTAATGACGCCTCATCTGTTCCTGAGTCAGCTGACATCAAGTCAGCTCCTGACCTTCAGCCCCGCCCCCGCCCTCTCTTCAGACTCCTCTCTTACTCTCTGCCTGTCTGCGTCCCCGGTGTTCATTGACATTAGAGTGGAGTGTGAGGACATGAGGGTGGAGGACAGAGGAGACGGTGTGCAGGTGGAGAGGTGGAGCTGATCAGTCATTGACAAAATCACAGACCGATGACTTTAACTGCTCAGATTAAACTTAATGCAGACTCCAGTGGTTAAAACATCTGATGATGACTTCTTGTCATCGTCATCATCATCATCATCATCATCATCATCATCATCATCATCAACCTGATGATGACCGACCGTAGTAAAGGTATGATGTCATGGATCAGTCACTGTGATTGGAGCTGAATGAGTCCGATCAGTGTAGGCGTCTCTGCCCTTGTTGTGTAGCAGCACGTCTGCTCTCTTCCTGGGGAGGTTAATGTCATCAAGAATACCCAATGATATCAAGGATTACTGACGGGACAAACGGAGGCCCCGGGCCCTCAGGGAAACTGAAGCCTCAGGTTCACTGTGATTATTTCAGTTCAGTTCAAAACTGTGTCCAGTTTGTTTTCCTGAAGGGTCTTTAAGGGGAGTAAGATACATACACAACAGAGTGCAGGTCCTTGGTTTTAACAGTTGTACCGTTACTGTTGAACTGACATTGACCGGTGTGATGCTCAGGATCTCTGTCTGTGCTGTTTGATGACAGATTATTTTCATCACCAACACGCAATGAATCTTGGGATATATTGGCCCACGAAGGATCCACCTGTCGGACCCCTCGTGAAGGAGCCTAGTCGCGTTGGCCTTCAGCCCCTGAACTGGGACACAGCTACTGAATGCAAATATATTTAGATGGGTAAAAGAAACCCACACAGGGTAGCTTTTTCAATGAAGTAACATTTTTGAATACTGCAGAGCTGCCTCTCAGAGGAGGACGACGCCTCCTCTCTAATGTGACTGTGACGTCTCACTGTGACATCCCTCAGTTCACTGTCTCCAAGTGCTGATTTTTGACTGTGTGTCTGTGGTGTTTTCCTGTGGTGTCATTTCTGTATTTTCACACAACAGCACCCACAGATCACCCATCCTGCCTTTTTTATCTGTGCAGCAGTGTGTCTGTGTCTCTCCTCTGTCTTACCACTGCTTCTTCTTCTTCTGTTGTTTTTTCTCTATAAAAATGTAAATGCGTCACTTTATGCTTGCTGTCATTGCAGGTTAAGTGAAATGCGACAGCTTTGTGCTTGTGCGACGGTTCTTACCACTATGAGGTTCCACATACGTGCAGCCTCGGCCACCAGCGTGGACACAGAGCTGCAGCCCGGCATCAGCACGATTTTAATGGGCTCCGTGTAGAGGAGGTCGTACAGCAACTTGGTGGCCTCACCTGGATCACACTGTGGACACAGAGAGCAGGACTGTCAGAAACACACTGTGCAGAGTTAATGCAGTACATGACTCAACATAAATAAAAATGACACCTGAAATCACCTGAAATGAAACATCCAGGACATAAAACTAAATAAACAGATCTACTAGAATCACTCCTGTATAATATGTATGATATGTAACATATGACACATTTCTATATATGTCACCTATAAGACGAGATATTATTATCATATATATATATATATATACATCCTAGTTTCTAATATGTATGAAATACACACAGTAAAATGTGTATATGAAAAAAAAATATATATATGATGAATTTTTATGTTGTAATGATATTTGTTAATGATTTATAAAAACAACATATACATAAAATTTCTATATGTTTGTATATATTTTCTTATTAAATTTAAACATACATGTCTGTCTATGGATATGATGATATATAAACTTGCATATTAATTAAATATATTTTGTGAACAAATATGGTTGCAACATATAAAAGTTCATCATATAAATATTTTTAATATATGTACATGTGCAAATTATACTTCATATATCTAGAGGATGTATTTATGTGATACTAATATATCCTGTTATAGGTGACATATGTAACAACACAACTCTTGATATAGGGACATATATGCCATATATTATATGTCTGTGTGGGAGGTAGAGCTTTGTGATTACAGCACCTTCTGAATTACTCTGAGACCATAAGTTGTTGTTTGCAGGAAAATGACACACTACAGGTGAAAATTGGTGCCGTCTGTGTTGCGGTACGTGGTGTGTATTTCTGTGTGTCTCTGTGGTACTAACACTAAGGACCTGCAGACACTCTGACAGGGGTTTACAATCAATCATCAGTCTGCTGCTGGTGATTCACCAGAGGAGCTGTATGCATTGTAACATACTGAGGTACACATGCTCCCTATAACCAGACACACATACACAGAGCCGAGGCAGAGCCAGCAGCCCAGGAGGGGGGTGGAGGGGTGGGGGGCGCAAGGTGAGGCACGTTCCAAGGTCACCTCCACCTCGGTGCTCAGGCCCGGACGGGGAGGCAGACACAGCATTCATCTGTGTAACGCTGGGGAAACATTTACCCACCAGTCAAGCCCCATTATCCTGATGTCACGGGTGTCCCTCACCCTCCATTCACAGCCGATAGTCAATGAAAAATCAATAAGCTATTTAAATGATAATGGTGAATGCGTGGTAACCATTAATCATTTAACAGAGAGGGAGGGGGTCAGGTTTGGATGACATTATGTGATTAACATTTGTCACGTTCCTCCACACACAGCAGTCACAGCAAAGCAGAACATACAAAACTGAGGATGTGAGCGATGAAGAGAGGATGTGTGATAAGACGTTAGAACAGGGGTGATACAAAGACATCCACACTCAACTCTGAGTCACACACATCTGAGCTGAAAGTACTGTTGTCTAATTCTCAAAGGCGACAGGCAGCAGTTTCCCATCAGTCTTTATCATTTCAACTTATAACTGAAGTTGATGTGATAATTGTTCTAAGTGCTACATCACCCATGAGCCTCGGTCACCATGGCTACAGAGAGGAAGCTGCAAAAAACTGAAGCAGTTCTTGATTCCAAAAGGAAGAGTTTATCATCCGTTTCTGAGACAGTGTCATATTAGATATTTTGTTGAACCTTTGTGCTGTTCACATAACCACAGAGAGAGCTGTGTCCGCATTCTTGGCATAAAGACAAACGTTTTCGGGGAGTGTTGGACTTTGCAAAGGTTGTCCCTCTTCTGTGATCCTGTTTGTGATATTCATGGACAGGATCTCAAGGTGGAGTGTGTCCGGTTTGGGAACCTCAGAATTGCATCTTTGCTTTTAGCAGATGATGTGGTTCAAGTATCTCTAAGTCTTGTTCACAAGGGAGGGTAAGATGGAGCAGGAGATTGACAGACGGATTGGTGCGGTGTCAGCAGTAAAGCAGGTGTTGTACTGGGCCGTGGGGTTGGGCGACTGGACGAATATATCGGCGATTGGCTGAGTCCATCGTCGGTTGGTTTTTTTGGGTGATTTTTGTCATTTAATTTTGCTAATTTTAGGGGTCTGCCTCCTTCAGAATTCAACTTGGTAAATAATTAACCTGTAAAGGACAATTCAAATTGTGCACTAACAGGAACCAACAGCTGGAGTTGGGCCATAATATGCACATTCTTGTGGCACTGATTTCCATCTTTCACAAAATACAGCTGTGACTAAATGACACTGAAGCCGTCTTTATTGGTTGCTGTCTGATCAATTGGTGCAGAAAAGCAACATCAATTCATACATGACATTTGAGAACTACACCGAAAACTCTAAATGTGGTTGTGCACCCTCATCATCTAACAGCATGTTATCCTCACCTGTTTGTTCATTTGGAGACTGAAGTGGAGGCTTCTTCTTCTGACAGCATCAGACCTTATTTTCAAGTAGTGTCGGACAGCTGCTCAACCTGTCTTTACAGCTCACAGCAGCAGCTCTGCAGGATGGTGGATTCACAAATGTTCATGCAAATTGGTAGTGTTTTGCTGGCACTATTTGTTTGCAAAGACGGCAAATTGCTTTGTATAGGACCTCTGACTTGCTGGTTGAGTCAGGTTTAAAACAAAAATAATCCCAAACAGGTGATTTTGGGTTTTTTTTTGCAGCTATTCCATAACTGCATTCGCTGATTGCGCAAATTGCTGGACTGATGGTGGCCAGTTGGAAAATTTTGACATATCGCCAAACCCTACTGTGCTGTTGTGGTGAAGATGGGGCTGCGCTGGAAGGCGAAGTTCTTGATTTACCAGTCGATCTTTGTTCTGACCCTCACCCGTGGTCATGAGCTCTGGGTAGTGACTGAAAGCCACTGCCACTGCAAGTAAAGCCTCCTTCATGTCAAAGAGAGGCAGTTGAGGCTGGTTAGGATCCTCTTGGGCGCCTTCCACTGGGGGTTCTCCAGGCATATGTAAGTGGTAGAAGACCCTGAGGTAGACCGAGAACGGGCTGGAGGAATTACATATCCCATTTGGCCTGGGAACACCAGGGGATTCCCCAGGAGGAGCTGGAAAGCGTTGCTGGAGAGAGGGATGTTTTGGAATACCCTGCTTAGCCTGCTGCCACTGCAGCCTGACCTCAGATAAGGGGAAGAAAATGGATGGATGGATGGATGGATGGATGGATGGACAGTTTCAAGTCCATCCAACTGTCAGTCACATGACACCAGAACCTGGGGCACATGAACTAACTTCTTCCACTTCACCACTCCACGGATGCTGTTTGGCCCCATTTGAAGAGACAGATCAACCAATCACAGCTTTGTAGGCAGGTGTAAGAAAGAGGGCCATCATTTTCCTTCACAGTGAATACCCAGCTACATGTAATGCTCTGCTTGACTGTTTGTTGTTTGTGCCTTTCATGCCATGACATCTGAGCTGGGACAGCAGCTGAGCAGATGAGCACCACACAGATCAGCACATGCATGGAAGGGCAGTTTAAATTAAAACACATCCGTATTATTTTTATCATTTCTGTGGCATGTAGCTGGACTGCTGGAAGAATCTCTCATCCTCTTTTCATGACCAGCAAACTGTAAAAGCCTCTGACCACTTCTCATGTGTTTCTGCTGGGGTCAGATCTCCTGCACTGACTGACTTTTATTTTCTTAACTCCAATAAAAAGTTGATTGCTGTAAATCCTTGTTCAACATTCTTTGTCAGAAATGTCCAGAGATTCAGTCACTGATTATGTAGTTCGAAAAACATTCACATCTCAGTTCACCTGCAACTCATATGTCCAACAGTAAGTGAAGGCATCACGCTTCCTCAGTT